>NC_056743.1:173478453-173593453 GCF_019279795.1 Protopterus annectens | reverse complement strand
GTTTGACTGTTGGCATGATGTTCTTTTTCTGAAATGCTGTGTTACTTTTACGCCAAATGCAACAGGATAGGCAGCGAGACATTTTCCTGTGATACATTTGACTGGGGACACATGGCTGAAGTGACATTCAGCTGCAGAGAAATATGGCTGTTTGCAAATTCCCTTTGGGCAAAGAGAAGAATACACTGGTATGCTCAAAGCTTTAAAAACCAAATGCATGGTGGCAGCAGAAATGAGTGTTGTGCTCAGTATACAATACATACTTATGCAACTACAACACGTAGAAGTGTGCTACAGCATGAAGGAAATCCTGCAGGTTACTGTAGTCACATTTATGCTCCAGTATGCATTTGAGCTAATGTTCCCTAGACACTGTGAAGGGGGTAGTGGTCCACACACTCCAATTATAAAGGCACTGCCCATTGTAACTCCATTTTACTGCCACTGACATACCCTCTGGCCAACCTGCTGCTGATGGCTGCCATATTGCCTGTCTCGTGTTCCCTTGAGGACCATGGACATTGTTTTCCCCTTGTGCATTTGGTTATTGAAGTTGTGGACATGGCAACATATTCTTCTTTGCCTACAGGGAATTTGCAAACAGCCACATTTCTCTGGAGCTAAATGTCACTTCACCCATGTGTCCCCAGTCAAATGTACCACAGGGAAATGCCTAGCTGCCTAGGCTCCTGAACCCGGGACGCACACCTCCCAGAAAGTTCAACTTTTGTTTAGTCAGTCCACAGAATATTGTCCGAAAAGTCTTTGGGATCATCAAGATGTTTTTTGGCAAAAGTGAGATGTGCCTTATGTTCTTTTTGGTCAGCAGTGATTTTCACCTTGGAACTTTGCCATGCATGCCATTTTTGCCCAGTCTCTTTCTAATGGTTGAGTCATGAACACTGACTTTAACTGAGGCAAGTGAGGCCTGCAGTTCTTTAAATGTTGTTCTGGGTTCTTTTGTGACCTCTTGGATGAGTCATCGCTGTGCTTTTGGGGTAATTTTTGTAGGCCAGCCACTCCTGAAAAGGTTCACCAATGTTCCATGTTTTCTCCAGTTCTGGATAATGGCTCTCACTGTGGTTTGCTGGAGCCCAAAGCTTTAGAAATGGATTTGTAACCTTTTCCAGACTGACAGATGTCAATTACTTTGTTTCTTATCTGTTCCGGAATTGCTTTAGATTGCAGCATTAGGTCTTCCATTTTGGGATCTTCTGGCCTACTTTACTTTGTCTGACAGGTTTGATTTAAGTGATCTTTTGATTCAAAGGTCTGGCAATAATCAGGCCAGGGTGTGGCTAGTGAAACTGAACTCTGCTTTCCCAAAAATGTGATTAACCACAGTTGGTTACTTCATGATTTAACAAGGGGGGCAATTACTTTTTCACAGAGCCACATAGGTTTGGATAGATTTTTTTCCCTTAATAAATAAAAATAATCGCTTAAAAACTGCACTCTGTTTATTTGGCTTATCTTTGTCGAATACTTGTCTAATATTTAAATTTGTTTGATAATCTGAAACATGTAAGTGTGACAAACATACAAAAAAATAAGAAATCGGGAAGGGGGCAAATACTTGTGTGTATACAGTGCAATGAAAAAGTAAGAGGTCACCTAAAACTGCTAAACGTAACTTACTGGGCATTGCACAGCTTGTCTTTCTAGACTTCATATAGCTATACAAAATGAGTTTAAACTGCTGATTTACTTGTTCTAAGCCTGATTTCTGTGTTTTTACAATACCTGCACTTTTTTAAAGTTTGTTAGTTTGCATTTAACTGTTGAGGCTGCCCACTCAAATGTGCTAGCCTGTGTATTGAATTTACTGTACTTCTGTGGTTATTCTGAAAAAAAAAGAAAAATATCCTCGTTTCCCACCTTTCCTAACCTAGAAAAGTCCCTTATACAGGCTTTGCTGTATTCTGGACTTTTGAATAGTTCCTGTGTTGCCCATTTCCTTACTTGGATAGAAAGAAGTTTCTTTGCTCAACAGTGGGAATCTTTGAGCAGCCTATCTGTCCCTGAAGGAGTGACCTCAGCACAAGAATCTTGTAGTTAATTGGCCGTTTTGGGCCATTTCTAGCTCCCGCTTTAGTGTGGCTTGCGCGATTGTGCACGTAGCGCAGCATCGTGCGGCGATTAATTGGGTTTAAACTATTCTCGGCTCCACAAAGTCTGCTCTTCACTTTTTCCCTTAGAACTGCTCTCTCAAGTTAAACACCCTATTCTCAGTCCAAGGCCCTGCACTTGCCCAAATAAGCAATCTTACAATTAAGGAGTTCCCTATACTATTCTAGCATGTCCAAATGTCAGTTAATGGTTTCCTCTCCAGTCCAGCTGGTGAATCGGGGAATCTTGAAGCAATGTTACAACTGTCTCATGTACACGGACAACCCTCTCCTCCTCCAAACAGGTTCAAATACATGTGAGAGATGCAATCATATAGCCAAACTGGAGGCTGAGCTCTCTCAACTCAGAACTGGTGTAACCAGTCAGGAGGAGAAGGTAACCTCACACAACACAAATCCAGTCTCACATAGCCCTACCACAACAACAAACCAAACACAAACACACAAAAACATACTTGGAGGCTCCAAATAAAAATCTGCCTAAGCAGCAGAGACCTCCAAAGCAGACATCCAAGCAAATGCTACCCCAAAACAAAACACGTGCAATACATAGCTCACAAAGTCAGTGTGCCAAACAGTCACAGCCCTTAATGCTAAACACCACACCTGATGCACTCGTAATAGGCGATTCTATAATCAGACACACTGACGTCTCGCTCACCAGGCTGAACAAAGAGAAGGTCACAGTGAGCTGCCTGTCAGACGCTAGGATCCGCCACATAACGCAAACACTTAGGTCACTCCAAAGCAAGTACAAATTTGACTCTGTCATTGTCCATGCTGGTGTGAATGACCTGAGAAGTACCTCCCTCGACTACATGAAAAGAGAGAGGAGCTCTCTGATCATGTAACCCAGGCCGGTATGACCCTGACCTTGAGCAGCATCTTACCCTCACCTAGAATGATGCCACAGTATATAAAGACAAAGTGATAGATTTTAACAATTGGCTAACATTTTGGTGTAATTCCAAGGGGATCCAGTGTCTGTCAGCCTGGGATGACATGCTCGACAAACCACATTGCTTCGCTAGGGACGGCTTGCACCTGTCACCCCTGGGCATTCTGATATTGGCGAAGGCTCTTGCCACCCCCATAGTGCCTTTTTTAGGCAAGGCTCAAAAGACAAACTCACCTCCATAGACAACACAATGAATAAGAAACTAAGGGTAATGCTGCTAAACGCCAGAAGTCTAAACCTCAAGATGCATGCACTCGAAGCCCTCCTCAGTATGGAGAACATCGATATCTGTGCACGGACAGAAACCTGGTTCAAGGCTCTAGAGAGAACTCCAGCACTACCAGGTTATACCTCATATCATGCTTTTCGGCCCCACAACTTGGACCAAACCACAAAAGGAGGGGGAGTATCCATATTTATCAAAGATACCCACACCTCCAGGTTAGTGGCGTAGCACGAAGCATCGGAGACCATCCATGTGCAACTAACAGTGGGCAAAACTGCTTTTCAGTTTGTAGCATGTTACAGACCACCCTCTCAAAATTTATTTTATTTTTTATTTTACATTTGTTAACCGGGGTAATCTGACTGGATATATTTCCATTTTCAGCAGAGGCCCGGGGAGAAAAGCTCCATATAGAGACAAATAGTAACATAATACAAAAGGAATAATATAAAAAGAGATAAATCAGTTTACAATACTACACTCTACGAGTCTAAATACATAATGTATACATGATCAAAAGTTAAATATAAACATTTTAGACAAGAAAAGATAACTGGCAGTCAAACAAAGAAAAGACATTCAAACTTAAAATTCCAGTGTTACTAGAAAAGAGTAGAGAAGGCAGGACAGCCTTTGTAGAGAAGGTGCTAGGCTAACAGGGAGAGGGAGTAGAATGAGAAAGAGAAATCAGGAATCCCACTCGGCTTTCCTGAAAACACTGGAGAATATGAAGATCTCTCCAAACACCATTATACTGGGTGATGTCAACTACCCAAACAGACTGGGAGCATTACTCAAGCCCCAACACCCTAGCCCAAAGGTTCCTGGAATTTATAAACTCAAAAGCTATGGAACAACTAGTCACCACTCCCACAAGAGGGGAAAACATACTTGACCTAATCATTACCAACATGAGGACTCTATGCTCCAAACCAGAGGTATACCCCTCACTGGTGAGATCAGACCATAAATTAATCTCACTGGATATCCACATCCTGACCCCACCCCCAGCCCAGAAAACCACAGTGAAAAACTTCTCAAAACCGAGGTGGAATCCTTCAATTCCCCCGGGCCAGTGGAAACTACGGCCCAAACTGCAGAATCCTATATAAACGCATTCTATGGACACCTCCAGGAATGCATGGATCATGCTATCCCAAACAAAACCAAGACCCAATCTTCCACAGGCAGGCATCCAGTCTGTTGGACCCCAGCCATAAATAAGCTGTACAACAGAAGGAGGAAGCTACTACATGATAGAGCAAAATCCTTAAAAGGG
The DNA here is from genome assembly GCF_019279795.1 of Protopterus annectens. NCBI lineage: Eukaryota > Metazoa > Chordata > Ceratodontiformes > Protopteridae > Protopterus > Protopterus annectens. The sequence goes on along the minus strand of NC_056743.1, from coordinate 173,588,861 downwards.
AAGACCTCTCTGATCAGTACTAGCAAAAAACTACGATCCCTCATAAAATCCTCCAAGGCCAGCTTCGAGAGAAAAATTGCACAGGACACTAAAGATAATCACAAGGCTTTGTTTAGTTATGTTAGAAACCTGGGATGCAACTGCCAGATATGCTCAGAGTTTATCCAAAATGACAAAAAAATACACAGAACCCACAGCCATTGCCAACATCCTGGCAGACAGGTTTAGTGCAAACGTCTCCCCCCCAAAAGAGCAAATATCTATCCCAGCAGAGTGCTGTCTCCCCAACATCTCAGATGCTCAGTTGAAAGCCGCCCTCTCCAAAGCAAAAAACACTGCATCAATGGGACGAGACGGTGTCCCGGGTTGCGTCTTACATGAACTCCAAATAGAACTAAACCCTCATGTAAAACTGCTGTACAATCTCAGCCTTACTACAGGATATGTACCCAAAGAATGGCGTACAGCAACAGTGGTCCCACTCCACAAAGGTGGTACCTCTACGGACCCTGGAAACTATCGCCCCATAAGTCTGACCAGCCTAGTCCACAAGGCTATGGAAAGGATCATCATGGAACTCATAAAACAAAGACATTGGGGACCTACAGACACTAGAAACTACCCAATTCGGCTTTGTCAAGGGCAGATCCTGCCTCTTGAAACTGGTCGACTTCTTTGAAACAGTCACCAAGGCCATAGATGAAGAGGAAAGACATTTACTTTGGTAAGAACAAAAAAAAAAACCAAATGGCCTTAGAAATCCAGGAAGAGACTTGTTTGCTTAGAAACAGTCAAACCCAAAGACCTGGGATGAAAGGAAACAAAAAGCTACTCAGACTTGTGAATATCTTTACTTTTTTCCAAATCCAAGTTGTGAAGAATCTTCTCACTCGCAGACTGTGGAGAAGGAAAAAAGGATGAATAGACTGATCAAGGGACAACTCAATGACTGCCTTGTGCATAAAAGGATTGGTATGAAGAGACACAGTCTCGGTGAAAAACTAAAGAAGAACCGCCATGACGGCCTGAAGTTCAGACACTCACTTAGCTTAAGTGACAACCAAAAGAACAGTCTTCCAAGTAGAATGTTGCAAGGAATCTAAAGAATCAGGATCAAAAGGGACCAAAGTCAATTTTTCCAAGTACAAAACTGAGGTCCCAGGAAGGGGGAATAGGCCTTCCTGGAAGGTCTGATAGGAAGGACACCTTCAAGAAATTGCCTAACCTGAAATCTAGAGGCCATAGGAGAAGTCAAGGGCAAAGCAGCAGAAATTGCCGAGAGGTGAGTTTTCACTGAAGAATGTGTTAATCTAGCATGGAGCTGATCACACAAGTAAGATAGAACCTTAGGAACCTCCACAGATAGGGGATCCTAATGGCAAGAGAGGCACCAGACAAAAAAATCTCTTCCAACTGGACATGATTCCCTGGCATCCTGCAGGACCCGAAGTAAAGGAAAATGCCTAGGAACACATCTGTGAAGCATCCATTCACGAGCATGTTTGCTGCACCTGCTCAAACAGTCTGCCTCTAGACTAGACTCCAAGGGAATGTAAACTGCCTGAAGAGTCACTTGATACTGGACAGGTAGATCCCAGACCTGAACAGCTACTCTGCAAAGATGACAGAACCTTACACCCCCCCCCCCGCCTGTCAGCATACCACATCACCGTGGTGTTGTCTTTAAAAACTTAGGGGACCAGGATGAAAGAGGTAATAAAAAGCCTGAAGAGCTGGAAGCAGGGCCCTCCTCTCCTTTACACTGATGTGGTCTGACCCCTGATAAGGAAGCCAGAGACCCTGAACCTTGAGAAGGCCGAAGGAGACCCCATCCATCCCCTGTCTGAAGCATCTATAAAAAGCTCGAGTTGGTGTTGGAGATAGAAAGGAAGCTCTGGGTTGAAAGAAAGTTGAGGAATCCACCACTAAAGTTCAAGCTTTAGACAGGGAAGGAAGGTTATCAGGACGTCCGGAGGGTGGAAATGTTGGAGACACACTGACTAAAGGTACCACTGACGCTTTCTCATGTGGAGCCTGGCTAGAGGGAGCAGTGAAATGCTGGAAGCCATGAACCAGAGGACCCAGAGAAATTCTCTGTCCATGATGGACACCAGAGGAAGAGAAGACTGGAAAAAAGGCAGTAAAAGACAGGGCCTTGGGGACAAGGCAGAGATGCCGGCATGGAGATGGTCTGAAGTCTGCAATCAAGTAAAATATGAGCCTAAGGAGGGGGTCAGAGCTGATTTCTAGAGGTTTATGGTGAACCCTAGACTCTGTAAAAGGAAAATCGTAAATTGCAGATTTTGAAGCACAGCATCACGGGGAAGAAGCTTGAATGAGCAGAATCACATAGATAGGGAAATATCTGATCTCCTCTCATCCTGCAAAAGGCAATGACAGGAGCAAGGCATTTAGTGAATACCCTTGGGGTATTAAATAACCCAAAGGGCAAAGCAGAGAACTGAAAACGCAAGAAAGAAACTGAGAAATGTAAAATTTTCCTTAAAAAAGGGATGGATGGGGATATGAAAAGTACAGTTGTGTACACTTACCATAAATGTAGATATTCGAGTGTATTCAGGAGTCGGACGACCGGCACTTGCGAACTGCTTCTGCTTCGGGCACCGTATGGCAAGAAAAACTGATGCAATGGCGTCGGCTGCATGTTTTATACCCCTGACGACCTGACGTCATGGAAGAAGGGACAGCAACCGAAGCAGGACCCAAGACTTTGTTAATCAGGCCGAATGAGGGCTACCTGCAAGCAGATATCCCAAATGTAATGACTGCAACAGTGAAACACGAAGAACATCTAGGCATCCTTGAAATCCAGAGACCACAAAGGTCTGGGATAGGAGGGGAGACAGTCTTAAGAGAACATTCAAAAGGAAGGAATCTTGAGAAAGATGTTGAGCTAGGAAAGATTCAGAATTGGTCTCAAAGTGCCTTCTAATCCTGGGAAACAAAAACCTTCTGGAATAAAAACCTCTACCTACAGGTGGCATAGCCTGAATGGTGCCCCGGACCAAAGAGAATGAAGCACCTCTGGGAAAAGAGGTTGCTCCCGAGGAAGGTGAGGCATCCCCAAAAAGGGAGGAAGAGATTTCCAAACCATGAAATACCCATGGGGATAATGGACAGAACCCAAGAGTCTGTTGTGATCTTTAAAATAATTTGGAAGCGATAGAGAAAGATGGAGGGATAAGGGAACCTGGCTGAGGGAAAGGGGAAGCAAACGGTCAAATGAAACCTGGCTTATCCTGAAAAACAGATTTTTGGAAAGTAGGGTTTAGAATAGACTTCCCAGGAGGCACACATCTAGAACCCCCTTTTCCCCTTGTGTGGAGGGCAAGACTACTGTGAACAAAAGCCGATTTGGAGGGGTAACTCCTCTGAAATTTAGGAATAACAGAAACAAAAATATGTTTCAACTCCTGTAAAGCTTTATTCTTATCCCGGAGAGAACTTGAAAAAGATCAGCAGCAGCACCAAGAAGTTCCAAAGGAGCATCCAATAGTTTGGCTTTAATGCCATCAGTCAAAGCCTGAAGATGAAGCCAAAATTAACACCTCACAACAGAAAGTACAGTTGTGTACACTTACCATAAACATAGATGCCAGAGTGTATTCACTGTTGCAGTCATTACATTTGGGTAGAATCCCAAAGCTATGGATGGGAGGATGGAACTAAATAGCATTAGGAGCGGCTATAAGGCCCTGCAGAACTACAGTGGCAAAGCCTGCCCTGGATTTAGAGAAGAGAGGCAAATGATAATGCTTTGTGAAGGTATGAACAGAGCTCGAAGTAGCAGATTCTAGAATGTCTTTGGTTGGAACTCCTCTGAGAAAGGCTGCTGATGTAGAGGCAGCCCTGGTGGAATGTGACACTATTCCCTTGGGCACAGGTTTACCATGATGCAAGTAGCAGAAACGAAAGCAGTGGCTTATCCACTTAGAAATAGTCTGCTTTGATATAGCCTTCCCCTCTGATCCTGAAGCAAATGCCAGCAGTAGTTGCTCAGACTTTCGTAGAGATTTGGTCCCATTTAAGTAGAATCTTAGTCGTCTGTGTACGTCCAATGAATGCACAATCCGCTCCCCCTTGTTCTGCGGATTTGGGTAAAATCTTGGCAGGTGAATAGTTTGGTTAAGAGCCACATTGGATACCACCTTAGGCATAAAGGAAGGATTGGTCCTGAGGGACACCTTGTCCGGGTAAAATGTAATAAAAGGCTCCACAGCCATGAGAGCCTGCAGTTCTGAAACACTTCTTGGTGAAGTGATTGCCAAAAGGAAAGCTTTTTCCAAGATAAAAACTTTATATCTGCAGTAGCTGCTGGTTCAAATGGAGGCAGAGTGAGTTTTTCCAGCACAAAATTGAGGTCCCATGCAGGAGTTGGTGATGATCTGGGAGGCCTTAAATGTTTGGCCCCTCTAAGATACTGTTTTAGCAGAGGATGAGAAAAGATGGGAGGCTCTGTGTTGTAATGAGCCGAGATGGCAGAGGCATGGATTTTTATTGAAGAAAAAGATAAGCCCTTGTCAAGCATTGCAAAATCTGAGGGATATTTGGTTTTGCTGTATATATTCCTTGTGCTTGGTTCCAAGTACAGAATCTCTTGCATTTATCATCAGCATAAGATTTTCTAGTACTAGGCTTTCTGGCTTCCAAAATGACATCCATCACAGATTTACTGAGAGGTGTTGTTTCAATAATTACATGATCAGCCATGCTGCAAGGTTCAGAGTGTGCAGAATTTGATTGTTCTGCTGAGACAGTAGATGAGGTATTTGAGGCAAGTACCAAGGAGGGAGTTGAGATATATCCCTTAGAATTGGGTACCAGTGCTGGCGAGGCCAGTCCAGAGCCATTAGGATCATGTTTGGTTTTTCCTGTCTGACCTTTAGTAAGACCTTGGGGAGAAGAGACAGAGTGGGAAAGGAATAAACTGATAGTTTTTTTCCAAATGAAGGATAGAGCATCCACTTTCCGAGCATCCACTTTCCATGCTTGTCTGTGATAAGTCCTTGTGCAGAATTTGTCCAGTTAATAATTTTGGGGAGAGGCAAATAGATCTATGTCTGGGCTCCCCCATTTCTGTGTTAACATGCTGAAGATTTGTGGATCCAGTTTCCACTCGTGTGGGTCAATAAAATTTCTGCTTAGGTCGGCTGCCAGAGTATTTTGTTTCCCTGGCAGGAATTGAGCTTAAAGATGTACTTGGTAAGTCAAGGCGGTGTTCCACAATGCCATGGCTAGTCTGCAAAGGGGGTAGGAATGTGTACCCCCCTGCTTGTTTATCTACCACATAACTGTGGTGTTGTCCGTCTTTATCAGTAGTTGTCCTGGATGAAGCAAGTCCTTGAAGGCTGTCAGGGCATTCTGAACAGCTAGCGTCTCTTTCTGGTTGATATGCAGATGCATTTGTTTTGGGCACCATATGCCCTGAATGCATCTCCCCGCCAGGTGGGCCCCCCCAAGCATAGTTTTGCATCTGTAGTTAGAGTTTCGGTGGCACGGGGTAGAGTGAAGGACAGTCCCTTGTTTTGGTGACATGTCTCTGCCCACCAAAGAAACTCCTGTTGTAGGCAGGGAATAAGAGGAATCATTGTTTCCAGACTAAGACAATGTTGACTCCATAAACTTTTTAGGTACAACTGAAGTGTCCTCATATGCAGTCTTGCATATGGAATTAATAGAATGCAGGATGCCATGAACCCCAAAGCCTGCAGAATTTGTCTTGCAGATAACTGGGTTTTTGTTGCCATCTGTTTGAAGTATATAGTCAGTTGCCTTTGTTTGTCTGGCATAAGGTAAGCCATCTGGGCAGTTGTACTCAAGCTTTCACCCAGGAATGTAATTTTTTGAGAGGGTACCAGTTGTAATTTTTCGTTTAGTGTGTACCCTAGGCATGTTAGAAGCCTTTTTACAAATGCCAGATGCTGAAGTAGAATGTCCTTGTTCTCTGCTTGAATGAGACAGTCGTCCAAGTAAAGATAAATTTGTATGCTTCTTTGTCTGCAAAATGCAATTACTGGTGCCAGGCACTTTGTAAAGACCCTGAGCGCAGTAGATAAGCCAAAGGGCAGTGTTGAAAATTGGTAATGCATAAAATCTGCCTTGAAGCGGAGGTATCTTCTGCACGATTCTCTTACTGGGATATGCAGGTATGCCTCTTTTAGGTCTAGAGTCACTAACCAAGTATTCCTGCCCAGCATAGGCAGTAGCTGTTGTAATGGCAACATTTTGAATTTTGGAATGTCCAGGAAAGTGTTCAAAATCGATAAGTCCAGTAATGGATGCCAGGCATCGTCTTTTCTGGGTACCAGGAACAGTCTTGAATAAAAACCTTGTCCTTTTTCCTGTTCTGGTACTGGTTGAATAGCCCCCATCTCCATGAGGGACATAACTTGTTTCTGAGCCTCTGCCCATTGATTTTGTGGCAGATCTGGCCAACCGTTTGGAATTGGCAAAGTATGGAAATTAAATCTGTACCCCTGGGATACTATGTTTAATACCCACTTGTCCTGCGTAATTAACTGCCAATTTTGAGCATGAAGTGCTAATTTTCCCCCCAAGGGGGCTGCTAAAAGGTAAGTGCTTGGTGATGGTAGAGGGAAGTCATTGAGACGGCTTACTGTAGGGCTGTGCTTTGTTTCCTCCAGATTTGGAGGTGGAGGCACCCCATTGCTTTGATCTGAAAGAACCCTGTGATTGGTATCTAGAGCCTTTAGAGTGCCTTGATTTTGCCTTGAGAGGCTCTGTTGGACACAGGAAAGGACCAATTTTTACTAGGCCAGTGCCTACTGAATCTAGGTGGCTGCACTTGTAAGAAATCTTTTACAGTTTGCATAGATTTAGCTTTGCCTTCCATTTTCTTTAAACCCTCTTCTGCCTTATTCCCAAACAGAGTATCATGCTGTAAAGGGGCATCCAACAACTTAGCTTTAACATGATCAGGCAGACTTTGCTCCTTGAGCCAGGCATGCCTTCTAATCACAGATCCAGTAACTGCGGCCCTACAAGAGGCCTCCAAGGAATCAAAACCACATTGCAAAGTATGCTTTCCAACCTGTTCTGCTGCATGCAATAATTCCTGTAATTCTTTATTTTCCACACAATAAGAAATCAACATAATTTTCTGTTTCAATAAACCCATAACATGCTGTTGATATTTAAGCATATGAAACTGGCAGTTTAAGGCCCTAATTGCCAAGGTTGCAGACGTATAAACCTTCTTTCCCCATCTATCCAGCACCCTAGAATCTCTATCAGAAGGGGTAGGATTTTTGGCTGTAGAGGCCTTTACACCTTTGGGACCCTGTGAGATAGTTTCAGGATCAGCAGCAGGATTTTTGAATAGAAATTTGTGGGAGTCAGGAACCCTGTAATAATACAGGAGCCATGCTCGATTCCGAAAACGCATCAACAATGTCTAATACAGGAGGTATAGCCAAAGGTCTATGCTGAGGAAATCCCTAAGCCTCTTTTTTGATTCAGAGAAATCCTGACTCTCCCAATGAAAATGTTCCCTTAAAGTATGCAAAGTTTCTCCAAAAGAATAATCCTCCGGAGGAGATGCACATGGAATGAATTCTTCTGCATCTGAGTCCTCATAGGGTGGTATACAAAATTCCTTATCAGAAGAAATGGAAACCTGATCTGAAGATTCATAATCAGTGTCTTGCCTAGGCCTCTTAGCAGGGGGGGGTTGGGAACCCCTGATTAAGGTAATTTAAGTCCTCAGCCATTTTGATCACCTATTTTTTAGGCATAGGGGCCCCGAGCACATGACTCATGCGTCGTTTTTTTAGACTTGGAAGATGTTTTTGAAGCTGGCGTTGGTTTTATATAAAAATGTTGAGGCCTGAAAACACCCCCAGAAGCCGGTGCCTGCTCAGCGGCTCCGGACCCATCCGAGGGAGAGACATCTGCGGGTTCAATACTCTGAGAATCTCATGGCATACCGGACTCCGCATGGGTCTTGTTAGAGGCCTGCAACTCAAAAGTAGTGGGTATCAGGGGCTGCGAAAGTGCCTCACTGAGTATCGGCAAACTGGCGACTGGCTTAGGAGAAGCTTAGTCTGTTTTGGACCTCGACGGTCTGTCTCTTTCTTTTTCCTTGCGTTTTTTTGTGAACTCCGGTAGCTGGATTGCTAACAGACGCCATTTCAGGGCAATTACATCTGGATCTAAAATATTTTGAAGCAAAAATATACCGACGCTTAATAGTGCGTTGGTTAAATCTAGCACAAAACCGACAGCAAGGCATGTTATGATCTGGGCCTAGGCAAGGAATACAGTACAAATGAAAATCCTTATAAGGTATTTGCTTCCCACAAGTAATGCAATTATTGACTTTTACTGACATTGGTAAGGAGCAAGAAAAAAAGTTTCCCCAATGGGGTACTTGGCTTTAGTTGAAGACTTCGGTTCTGAAACTCGAATGCAAAAATTTCAGGAGTCGGCCAACTGGCACTTGCGAACTGCTTCGGGCACCGCACGGCAAGAAAGACTGAATAAAATGGCGTTGGCTACATGTTTTACAGCCCTGATGACCTGACGTCATGTAAGAGGAGACAGCAACTGACGCAAGACCCAAGACTTTGTTATTCAGGCCGACTGAGGGCAACCTGCCAGCAGATTACCCAAATGTAATGACTGCAACAGTGAAACACGAAGAACATCCAAAGGCAGCAGTCCTGGAGTAGGCATCAGCTGCATTTGAGTGTCAAGAACTTCAGAGGTACAGCCCAACTCGGAAGCCTTCTGCCCTTTTGCCAAGTCAGGAAGGTCAGAAACCACTTCGGAAACTTGAGAAAAAAAGAAAGTCACAACATACCTGGTCATACAAGTCTGGTAGATTATGGCCCGAAAAGAAAGCAGCAGCAGTAGTGTATGCCTTTTTGCCCAGCTTCACCATGGCCCTATTACTTTTACCTGAAGGAAGCAACTTGGTACGGGGTAACAACTTGGAGGACTTGTCAGAAGAGAGACAGACAAGAAATTTACATTAGTTAGGCACCTTGCAAAATCTATCAGGTTCCTTGGGCTCAGGGGTCTGAGAAGCTGATGAAATGCTATCCCGCAGAGCAGCCAAAACTGGGGGAACAGCAGAATGCTTTAGAAAACTCATTCTTGAGGAGCTCATAATAGCTTTTCTGAATCAGACTTTGAGAGCAATCCTACTTAAATTCCATCATGTGTGCAACGGTACGCCCAGAGGAGAATTCCTCCAAAGGGAATCTGGGCTAATAGAATAGCACAGTCCAATGAGTAAGGGATTTGAGAACAGTAAGTCAAGGACTCTTCCCCAAAAATCCAGATCCTCAAAGGAGTCAACCAGGAAGAGGCTGGCACACAGACCTCCCCCCCCCCAAGGAGGCTTTATAGCCATTAAAACAATCCCAGAGTAAAATCCTGCCATTCACGTTGGGGATTCCTAATGGCAGGGAAGTATGCCTGGTTTTAGATTTCTTTTTTTGCAGCACCTCTGCACAAAACACTCTTGGAGGGTCAGACCATTGCTGACATTTAAGCACGTTAGCGCTCTCCTACCAAAGATCTGCAGAATCCCTCTTGGTCTCTCTGACATAAAATCAGCAAAGATTTCCCCCCTCCATCTCTGGAGCAGACATCTGTAAAGTCTCAGAGGATGTGTGACAATTTGGATCCATGGCGGCCTCAAACAGGGTCATGGCAGAGTAATCCGAGGCTACCACCAGACAATCCTCTGGGCTTTTACTAGCCTCTAGTGAGATGTCCATGGGAGGCTGGACAGCAGCTGTATCAGACCTACATTTTATGGCCTTTTTCTTGGCAGATGGCTGACCCTCAGGATGAGAAGACTGTCATAACACCTTGAGCCAACAGCTTAAGACACTGATTTCCAAGGTAATGAGATAGAGGAGACAACTATGTAGGGTCTTGGGGACAATGACTTGGCAGACAGAACACTGCCTTTGGCCGTGGGAAGCACCCAAACAGAAAAGACACTGGCTGTGATGGCCTTCACAGGGAATCTGCCACTCACACTGACATTTTCCCTTTCTGAATGACATGAACCCAACAACACTAAATAAGAGAATGGTAAAGATGACCTCAACAGGCAACTTATCTAAAACAGAGCATAGTAACCAGCAGAGCAGAAAGGCATTCAGACAGACGGCGAAGTTGTTCCAAGTGTATACAGCCATACATCACCTGCACATCCTCCCCACTCCTTGTGTGGGGAGCATGTGTGTGATGTACGGCAGTTATGAGTACTAAAAGCTTTGGTATACTGGCCAGAAGTTGAGCTATCCTTGGCAAGAGATCCCTTAGCTTATGAACAGTGCAACAGTGATATGGACATAATATCCCATTTGTAATGGGCAATAAATAAAAGTAGGAGTATTGCACCAGGTAGCTTCAACACAAACATTGAAGTTCTAGACAGAAAGCAGAAGTGGAAACAGACCTTGTTGAATGAGCCTTGGGGGCATCAGTAAGGTCAAACCTTTCGTGTGAGGAAATGGAAAGGGCACTGTAGCAAAATTTAGCAGAGAACCCCCGACTCACACAGACATTACTGAAGAGATGCGACACCATATGTACTGCATCAATATGAAAGCCTGCCAGATCTTATCCAACTCATTCTTGAACCCTTGAAGGCAGAAAGCTTGAAAGACATACGTATGGAACTGACACTACTCAACAGAACAGGTGTCCCTAGGCACTTTCAACATTTTGAATACTGTGGTCTTGAAAGAATTTTTGTACCACATTTGCATTTTTTTAAATACTTAGCCACTTTACAGTCTCTTTCCCCTCAAAAATCTAACACTGAAAATTGTAACCAGAAAGGCAAACAAGTGAATGGCAACAACTGCTCGATGCACGCAGTCAACACCAACTCAAGAATGACTGAAATTTAGCTAAACAAGCTCCTAGAAATACTGCTCAATTAAAACATTAACAAATCTAGCAAAATTTGGCACGTATCACAGAAAGAGGAGGAAAGACAGTAGCTGCCTACCTGATTAAAAGTTTGGAATGAAGAAAAATAAAAAAACACAATGTCCTTGTCACTGTATATACATAGTAACTTTTGAAGTTAAAAAGATCACCACTTTAAATAAAATGTAGGAAACCTGGGAGCAGTTTTTTTTTTTTTTGTCCAGGTGATACTTTCTGCAGCTAAAGACATCTGGAGACTGGATCTTGGAACCAAAGGAGCACTGGCTGGAGGACAGACTGATATCCTTGTAAAAAGTTCACTCAGCCCAACTAATGGAACTCCATCTCAAATAAAACATGTCAAGCACCCACAGCAAAAATAAGTTATGTACCTACCATAACATTCCATGTTAGTTGTCCTTCATCTCGTCTTCTTTCTTGCTGGATGGGTTTGGAGCCTATCCTCGGCTCTGACTCTGCCACTTCTATAGCTCGAGAGCTCTTTACTGGCTGGAGGCTACACCTTATCCCAGAATGCCCAGCATCAGCTACCCAGATCTCGTTTGAGATAGGTCACACTAGATATAAGGTCACACTAGACATAAGCTCACACTAGATATAATCATCACACTAGACAATCATAGAAAATAATCTATTATTATTAAACCTGGATATACAGTAAATTGTCATTGTTTTCTTGGGAAGCAACTAAGAACTAAACAAGTTAGCCAGTGAAACCATGGAAAAACTCCTCTCAATCCTCGAGGAAGGAGGGAGGGACGCAAGAAGGAAGGCGAGATGAAGGACAACTAACATGGAATGTTACGGTAGGTACATAACTTTATGTTAAGTTGTCCAATCTCACCTTCATTCTTGCTGGATGGGACAGCGTCCCTAGCACCTCAATCCTGGGTGGCTCATTGGAACAGACTCTTCAGAACCATGGAACCAAAAGAAGCCCTGCCCCGGGAGACCACATCTACTTTGTAATGAGAAATAAATGTATGCGGATCTGCCTAAGTAGCTGCTGCATAAATTGAATCTATGGGCGATCTAGATTGAAAAGCTACAGAGGTAGCTACTGACCTGGTTGAATGACCTTTGGGTCTTGCTGGAAGATCTTTTTGTTGCAAATGGTAAGTAAAGGCAATGGTGTCCAATAACCATTTTGACAAGGTTACTTTAGAAACTGGAAGGCCTTGTTTGTTGTTAGCAAATGAAAGGAATAACTGATCTGATTTTTGCAACTCTTTAGTTCTATGGAGATAGAAACGTAGTGGTCTATGCACATACAATTGGTGTAATCTGTATTCTGCCTTGTTGGAATGATTAGGGAAAAAGACAGAAGTTTAACGGATTGATTCAAATTGTGTTCTGAACAAACTTGAGGTAGAAAAGATGGGTTGGTTCTCACAGAAACTCTGCCTTTGTGAAAAAACAGGTATGGAGGGTGAACACATAGGGCATGGAGTTCTGAACCACGTCGGGCAGAAGTAAATCGCAACTAGGAAGAGAGTTTTCCAAGAGAGAAATTTCAAAGAACATGATGCTGCTGGTTCAAAGGGTGGCAGTATCAATGAGGCCAGAACCAAATTGAGATCCCAAGGTGGAAGGGGCTCTTTCACTGGGGGTCTAAGTAGAAATGTACTTCTCATGAAGGCCTTACAGAGTTTAAGAGACATTAAGCTTGAGTTAAAAACTCCGATGTGAAAATCTGAAATGGCAGCTAGTTGTACTCTAATGGTAGCAGCAGCTGCACCAGATCGAAACAGTTCTGCTAAGAAATCCAAAATTTCGTGTACAGGAGCTGTAAGGGGATCTAAATTCCTGGATTCTGCCCAGTAAGAGAATCTTTTCCATTTGCTAGCATAAACTTTCCTTGTAGTTGTCTTATGGGAGGAAACAGTATCACGCACTGCTGGGGAAATATTGGGGAGCCTGGCTAAGACTGGAAGTGGAGTAATCAAGCTGTGAGCTTGAGAGACCAGAGGGATTGGTGCAAGCCACCTGATTGATGAATCAAGAGGTCCGCCACTAGGTCCAGAACCCAAGGCTGGGCTACAAGGTGGAGGTGAAGGAACGGAAACCAAATCTGTCGAGGCCAATAGGGGGCAATGAGGATCATCTTGCAACCCAACAATTTTGCTTTCTGAATGACGTTTGTAATTAGGGGAAAGGGGGGGAATGCATAAAAGGAGTTCCTTAGGCCAATCATGGACTAGAGCGTCCCTGAGTGTCTGACCTGGAGGAGGAACAAGGGAGAAGTAACTGCTGCATTTGTTGAGGGGAGCAAAGAAATCGCAGCAAGGCTGGCTCCATTTGTGGAAAATAAGATCCACAATTTCCTGTTTCAGAGACCACTCGTGCGGCATGAGGACAGCCCTGCTGTGCCTGTCCGCTTATACATTGGATTTCCTAGGGATATGCGTTGCTGTTGGGAAGAAATCGCCCATTGCCACAGTCTGAGGGCCTCTCGGGACAAGGGGTAAGACCTGGTTCTGCCCCATTTGTTGAACCACTGACATGTTGTCCGTCTGTATTGCAATAGTCCTGGCAGGGACAGAGTCTTGAAGAGCTTGCAACGCTAGGAGCACCACTCTCATCTCCAGGACGTTGATGTGCAAATGGTACTCGTGAGGTTGCCATGCGACTTGGACCAACTTCCCTAGATAATACCCCCCTCCACCCCTATCAGGGAAGCATCATGGTCACTGTGGCAACCGGATGGGATTCCATGAAGGTGTGCCCAGAGTCACTAGTGGGGAGACCATCCACCAGAAAAGGTGTCTTTTGCAAGATTCTATAATTAGCATCATGTGAGATATGGATAATTCCTGGAAGGACCATTGTGTGAAAAGAAGCCGCTGAAGGATTCTCATGTGAAAGCGTGCTAAGTGAACTAAAAGAATGGCTGCTGCCACGGACCCTAGAGCTTGAAGGACATATTTGGCTTGAATTAATTTTGCTCCTCAGGAGAAGTGACACCGGTTGTCGGATAACGGAAACTCTTTCCTGAGGCAATTTTACAATCATTTTTCTTTTGTCTAGCTCTGCTCCTATGTAAGTAACAGATGGAGAGGGCAACAAGGCAGATTTTTCGAAGTTTATTGTGATGCCTAGTTGGGCACAGCATGATATGGTGTAATCTCATGCCTCTATAAGTTGTTGCCTGGTGGTAGCAGTGAGGAGCCATCTAGATAAGGAAACACCTGGAATCCTAGATGTCTCAGGTGAGCCGTAACTACTGCCATGTATTTGGTGAACACCCTGGGGGCTGTGGCGAGGCCAAAGGGCAGAGCTCTGAATTGGTAATGACTGGCCTCTAACTAGAAGCGTAGAAATCACCTGGACAGTCTGTCCATTTTTATACGATAGTACGCATCCTGAAGATCTATGGAGCAGGAGAACATCCAATTGTCCTGACCCAAAAAGGGGAGAATGGACTGCAGTGTTACCATCCAGAACGTTTCTTTTTGAACAGATTCGTTCAATCTGCTGAGATCCAGAATTGGTCTCCAATCCCCTGCCTTTTTGGGCACTAAAAAGAATCTTGAGCAAGTTCCGGATCCTACTTGGTCTGCAGGGACTTCCTGGATAGCTCTTTTTTCAAGCAGTCTTGAAACTTCTGTGACTGCCTGATCCCTTACATTGGGTGGAACATCTGGGATGGATTTTTTTGAAACAAGAGGGGGTTGAAGAAAGGGAATTTTGTAACCTCTGGATAGAATGGATAGTACCCATTTGTCTTTTGTAATATTTTGCCAGGCGATTTGGGTACAATGAAAGCCTTCCCCCGACTGCCTCCAGAATTGAGCAGTCGGCATCCCTTCAGGGATGCTGACAGAGTTTGTAGAGAACGTATCTGTCACCCTGATTTTGCGGACCCCCTCTGCCATGAGAGCGGCATCTGCCATTGTTATTATTTCCCTCTCTGCCCCTGGGGGAAAATTCACCACGTGCATCAGGCAAGGATCCCTGAGATTTTCAAAATCACATCTTTCCACCCTTCTGACCCTTTGGGTATGGTCTGGTAGGAGTGGAAAAATGGACTCAGACATAGGAGAGCGTCTTGCCTTCCTGCTGGCACCTGGTAAGCGTGTCTTTCACCGGAGGCCCGAAAAGAAAGGTGCCATCAGAGGGAGTATTGGTGAGACGCTCTGAAAGGTTCCACAAACTGACACAGCCGCAGCCAAGAATGTCTCCCAAGTGCCACTCCTATTCCTCTAGCTCTACTTGCTCCATCGGCTGCATATGAAATAAGCCTCATGGAGGAAGTTGACTACTGAATTAGTCGCCAGCTGGGTAGCTACCTTGGCTGAATCTCCCTCAGCTGTGGGATCTTGTAGGGTATCTCCAAGCTCTTGTAGGAGATCCCTCTGAAGCCTAGTAAAATGGGAAAGAGTTCAGGGACCTAAGGGAGAAGGTCGCCGATGAAAACATTTGCTTCCCATATCTGTCCATCGTATGAGAGTCCTTATTCGGTGGATGGACAGATGAGGAGGTTTCAGCCAACTCTCTCTTTGTGGCTGCTGATACCACCATGGCATCAACTGGGACACCTTTAGTTAAGAATAGTTTGTCCTGGGGAGCTGTGATAAATTTATTGGGTCTCCTCGGGACAGGTTCCATGGAATCTGGAGCTGATTAAGCCTTTCGAGACATTACAGACATGAGTGGATCAAAAGGCGGGAGACACCCAGGAGGTGGAAGGTCAGGAACAGAATGTGTCCAGGTATACAGACTCGTCCTCTGAGGGGGCTAGGGAAGTCAAGCTACGCCTCTGCCGGAGAATCTCAAGGATGTCCGAAAAGGAAAAAATCTTAAGAGGGGGACCTTGGGGACCCCTCAGATTCATCCAGGTCTGTATCTGAGGTGACAGACTCAGGGTAGTCTAGGTGCTTCCTCTTGCACTTTTTCTTCCAGGGAGCCTGCTCAGAATGCTCTGGGGAAGCTTCGTAAGAAGAGGGTTCACCCAATGGGGTGCCTTGGGGCATAGGTTTTCTACACTTTGGAGCTGGAGGAGGAGCAGAGGTTGTCACAGGCATCGAGGGGGGGGGGGGGACAGAGCCAATGGAACCGATAGTGGGGCAGTCTGTGGGGACAGCACTCTCCGCATGACCTTGAAGGCATCACGGTCTTGGCATAAGGAGGGCTCCAGCTCCGAAGAGACAGGAATCCCACTCTGCACTGAGGGCGACAGCTCCGAGGCCGATGTGGGAGCCGAGCTCAACTGAGCCGATGCTCCAAGAGGGAGAGCGGGGTCGGACAAGTCTGATGCCACTTCCACCCTCTGAGACGAGAGCTTTGGTGCCTAAATACCTCGATGGGAGGAATAACAGAGGTAATCGGAGCCAACATCTGAGCTGAAGAGGACGTCATCGGAGCTGAAGGAACCACTATCGGAGCGTCCATGGACTCAGGCTCTGAACTAAGCATAGTCGAAGAAGGAATCGAACCGGATGGAGTCGTAGCCTGTCGAGTTGAGCTCGAAAGCATTTTAGCAAAGGCCCGTGACTTCAGCAACCTACTGATCACTCTCTCCACATCCTGATCTGATAACCAAGGATCGAGAGGAGTGGGAAGATGAGCGATGACTAGTCTTGCTTTGAAGTAAAGGTGATTGTGGCACCGAGCGAATCTGCTCCAATGAAGGAGACCTATCTCGTTTGTGGCTCCGAGACAGCTCTGAAGTAAGTTGAAGCCGACTGAGGAGTAGTCTTGTCAGTGCCAGAGGGCACCAACACACTTGGTTTGTCAAACTCACCTGTCGGTTCCGAACATGGGGCCGATGACTTGACTGGTTTCAAAGGTTTCACTGGCTGAGATGCTTTAGCCGGAGAATCCTGTTTTAATAATCCACGGAGGATAAGCTTGTTTTTCCACTCCTGCAGGACCCTTGGACTAAAGACATGACAAATAGAACAGCCTCCAAGCAGTAAACCAACTAGTGTGCCCATCTGTCAAAGACATCTTCTGACAGCATGAGTCACACTTTTTGAACTTTGAGGTTTTAACTTCCTTGGACATACTAAAAAAAAAAAAAAAAAAAAAGGAAGGAAGTACCACACACTCAATAATAAAAATTATATTGATAAAAACTTTAAAAGGAGAGCCCCTAAATTAAATGGCTGTCCTGGGGGGGCTCTTTTTAAACAAGTTCAGGTAAACAAACAGAAGGTCTAGCGACTAAGGGGTGACTGCCAACACAGCGCAAAAAACACAGCAAATGATGGGATAAGGGGTTTAGGGCGAAATAAACTTACAAACTACAATAAAACAGTGAAGAAAAAACTACTTTTCAAGTAAATTATTGAATTCTAAACAGAGAAAAAAGTTATACTATGCCTGAGCCAGTATTGACACAACCTCGCAGCTGAAGAGGCAAACGAGATCTGGGTAGCTGATGCTGGGCATTCTGGGATGAGGGGTAGCCTCAAACCAGTAAAGAGCTCTCAAGCTATAGAAGTGGCAGAGTCAGAGCCGCCAGAACGAAGGCGAGATTGGACATCAAGCCTTATGATTGCCTTAAAATTTTCCTATTAGAACACAAATTAGGATGGAGTGCATCAGTCCTTTCTACCCTAATCATGCCCGTCATTTATAACCATTTAAAGTGAAGCTTCAAAAAGAGTGCCTGCAAATTCCTTCACTCCATTCTGGAAAATAGCTAAATGCAACTTATTCAAACAGTACATAGGGCATGGGTATAACACTTACCCCTAGTCCCCTGCCTATACAAAGACAGAATTCAGGCTTGGTTTAAGCAAGATATTTTAAGCCTTAATACAATGGGATGCACAATAAAGCACAATTTTGCAAGTTGAACTTATCTTAACAGATGTTCAAATGATAACTGCTGCAGTAGCCTTAGCTATATGGGTTATATCCTGCCAAGGATATACCAGATGGCCAGCTTCCAAAACTTCAGGGCACCTTCCATGCACCCAAACTATCAAGAAGCTCAAGCTGAGCTGACTAAAAGACCAGTTTGGGTGCACAGCCCTTCAGAACTTCACTGCCGAACAGTACGTACTTCTGAGGGTTTTGAGGGCTGGCTTGTGCTTTCCTCAGCTGGTCTGACAAGTTCCCTTGGAGAAAATCCTTCCATTTTTTTTTTGCTGATGGTTTATTACTTTTAATTTAAACCTAGAAGTGTTGTGTTTTAACAGATTGTCTTGAGAATGTAACGTACGTTTAATTGGAGCACTTGTTTCTCAGTTTAAAAAAAACAGTGTTATCTAACCAATTAACTATTTTCTGTAGATAAATTATTTTAAGGCTGTGAGGCTGCCATAGTGTTTTGAAAGTGCTTTTACTGGTAGTTTTACTGGAACTGTTGCTAGTTTCCCCAGGATACAGGCAAACAGCCTTTGCCAACACAGCAGGCTAGTAATTTGCCTCAGCTGCAAATGGGTGACTCTGCTGTGACCATTTACTATATATAGCTCAGACTACTCAGCATTTTTTACCCCAGATCCCTCTGGTGTAGCACATACAGCCGCTATGAACTGGAGGTTAACAACGTCCTCTGCGGCTGTTGGTGGCCCTCAGAGGGCAAGGGAGAACCACTAGACAGTCCTGGAAAAGGGAACAGGGAGGGTTTTCTTGTTGTTTCAGAGTGCTGTGCCAATCCCTGGAGAAGCAAAGGCTGCTATTAGTAAAATGGTTGGTCCCATGTTTCCTGATACAATGAAAAGAAAAAGCATGTTATCTACTTCTCCAAATTTCTTTGGATAGGAGTAGTTTACTGGGACTGGCTCAGGGTAGGATTCAAGATATTGATAGTTTTTGCAGAGAAGTTTCTGGTAAAAGAAAGAGGGATGCCTCTGCCTGAAGAGATTCAAGATTCTGAATCTGAACAGGAAGATGCAAGGCTGGATTCAGGGTTTTGTCCTCAAACTTCTGATTCAGACTCTGAGAGCTCTCTTTCGGATTCTCCCCATGGGGGATTATCTTCTTCTTCTGAGAGTATTGCTAGAATGTCCCAGTGTTTCCAACTGGAAAACACTGAGGTTTCACAGTCCCTCTTGTCAGAGGGATTTTCCATAACCTACAGCCATTCCTCCTTACCAGTCTGCTTTACAGGATGTGTGCCTTACTACCTGCAATTTTCCTGATAGCCACCCAGCTGACCCTAAAAAGGCAGAAAGGATGTATAAAATTCCTCTGTCTTTTAAATTTCTATATACTATTCCCAAACCCGACCCAGCAGATATAACCTTAGTTGACTCGGTTGCTAAGCACTTAGTTAATTCCAATCCTGTTCTAATATGCATGGGAAAATTATTGATAGGTATAGGGGAAAAAAAGTGTACTTCTGCCAACTTTGAATTTCAGAATTTTAAATTTTCAGGCTTTTATTCTGACATACTGTGAAAGTACAAGGAACGTTTTATCTACAATTTCTTGTTAAAGAAAAATCTACTTTAACTTGGTGACCTGTGAAATCAAAGAAACACTGTTTGCTGTGTATGATTCTGGTGATACTACTTCCACAGCTATGGTTACTGGCACAGTTTTAAGATTTGCTTGGCTGCATTCTCAGAACTTTCTAGATGATAAAAATGAGATTTTAAATTCTCCACTGGACAGAGGTTTACTTTTTGGCCACTTTGCTGCAGAGATGATCAAAAGGTGTGATGCAAGTGGTAAACAGACTCAGAAAAAAGTCTAGATTTTTCAGCCCTCCTTTCCTAAATTGTCCAAGGGATTTTCTTTCTCTCCATTAATTTCGGCAAAAAATAGAATGAATAAAGAAACAGTTTCAACAGAATTCAGGTAAATGGATGTTTAAGAAGTGGCAAAGAGGTTCAAAAATAAGTCGCAAACCTCCCAAAATGCAGGACACTCCAAGTCTGAATGATTATTGAAGAGACCTTGTGATCCCATCCCACCATAGCAGTCTCTCTCTTCCAGAAAGTCTGAATCTCCATTTTATTTTTCGGCAACTGGGTTACAGATGACAGCATACCTTACCATTTAGACTATCCACTGCACCAGTAGCATTCACAAAGTGTCTAGCTCCAGTTACAGCTCATTGTAGGCTACAGGGTAACCACATTTTTCCATACTTAGACTTAATTAACTTTGCAGAGTCTTTTTTCAAAATGTCAGTAACCCCCTTCTTGGTTGAGAGATCTCTTGCACAAGCTGGGATTCCAAGAGAACACTCAAGTCTTTCTTGACTCTGTTACACAGGACTGTATTCCTGGGATGTCGACTAGACACCTAGTGTTCAAAGCTTTTCTTCCACAGGAAAAAACAGATCTTTATTTATTTAGACAATTTTTTTCCACTCACACTTCAGTTAGACATGTTTGTTTTCCACTCAGACTTCAGTCACTGAGAGGGAATATCACAGGATTTTTGTCTCATGACGTTTATGATTCTCATGATACCCCTGGCAAGACTTCACATAAGAAAGATACAGTGGTATCTGAAATCTCTTTAACCCAGCATCATCATCCTTTAACTTTAAAAATCCCAGTACTGAATGGTTTGTCAGAAGAGAAATCACTTGGTGCAGACAGATCTCCCATCTCCCTCCCTGCAGCAGTGATAAATATGATGACCAATGTTGTGAAGTATAGTATTATTACTTGGCATGAGGGAACTAATTTAAGCAAAATGCAAACATCTTCTGGAATTCCTCATGCCCCAACCCTAAATTCTCTTCCACCCACTATACTCCTTTAAAGTGGCTACAAAACTCCATTAGCACTTAAATACAAAGCTCCCTTTTATAACCAAACTGCTCTAATCTTCTGTAGCTCGAAGTTTTCACCTACTCCAGCCACTAAAGCACCAAGCCCATCACCTATTCCCTACAGCTTAGGTCCAAGGGTCGAAAGGAAGAGGTTAGAGCACTTCAGTCTGATTTAAGCTGTTCGCAACAGAGGCAGACAATGGCTATGAGATCCAGGGATACAAGACAGAGGCTGTCAAAGTAAGCTACAGGAAAGAAGAGCAGGAGTTTTCTTTCAGGATCTGGAAAAGTTAGGATACAAGGTGTAGACTAGCTCATTGCTGAACCAGCAGCCAGTTGGTTTTGGCAAGTCTAAGACAGTGGTTTCTTGATTAAAAGGTAATGAAGCAGCAGGTGGGAGTTGGAGAATGCTTAGATGGTGGTAGTTTCTTTTGGAAGCAGAAACTAGAAGAGGTAGGCAAGTACTCAAGCTGTGCTAGAAGACTCCCTTTACTAATAGCATTTCTATTATGGAGTTTTTCTAGGTGTGTGTGTGAGATGATGGTGGTAGTAAAATGAGAGTTTAAGCTAGACTCCTAGGTATCTGAAAGGGTTAACCTGCTCAATAGCATTAAGGTGGTCAAGAAGGGAGCTGGTGTTGTTTTGACAAAGCAGAGCTACCGAAGAGCACAATTATTTTATTTTGGAGTTAAGTTTGTTTTTTTTTGCTACTGACCCAGTTAGTGAGGGAGAGGAAATAGTTTTGCAGATAATGTTAAATTGAGTGGGTTGTGTTTGGAAAAGAAGATAGCCAGGTTGTTAGCATATAATAAAAAACTGAGTCGGGGAAGGTGAAGTGCAAGCTTATTTATAAAAATGGAAAGAGGAGGGGCCAGTATGGAGCCTTGAGGGATTCCTTAAGTAAAGGAGTGGTGGCTGATGTACAGTTGTTAAAATTTACTGAGGAATTCTATTGAACAGGTAAATTTTGGAACCAGGGAATAGTGTCAGGGCTAATTCCAATGTCACAGAAGTGGTTACATAGGACTGTGTGATCAACCAGGTCAAATGCTACAGTAAAGTCTATAAATATGGCTAGAGTAAGGAGGCCTTTGTCCATACCTGGTGTATGGTAAGTGAAGGTCCAAAGTGCAGAAGTGCAGCGGCTGGACAGGAAACCATGTTGCCTGAAAGACAGGAGGCAGTATTGACTTGTATAGCTTCAGAACAGTTTTTCTAAGATTTTTTTACAAGGGTTGGGAGGATGGAGATTGGGCAGCAATCACTGAGAGCTTAGGGTTGGATTTTTTGGGGGAGAGGTATTTTTTTCCCCCATTTTCCATACATTGGGCATACAGTTTTGAGTTACGCAGAGTGCAGATATGCAGCAGATGAGTTACAATGTACTCCCTACACTACAATATGAACAGTGAGAGAGGGTGTGTCCCTGCCGGCAAGTCAGATTTTAGGCCTTTCAAAAGGAGAGATGCAACATCATTGGTTATTACCTTTTTAAAGTGAAACAGAAGTATAAGAAGGTGGTGAAGGGAGAGGTTTAGTGAGAGAATGAAGTATGTGAGCTGATGGAAAAGTGAAAACTGAAGTCTGAAGGGAGAAAGAGGAGGAAAATAAGCACTGGGAAGAGTTTTACAAGCTGTTGAATAGTTTACCTCTGCTCAGACTTGTTTAGAGAATTGAAAAAAGGTTTGACTGACATGTTCTCCTATAATGACATTGAAAGGCTTGTTTGGACATGTTTCTGAGGGTGTAGTGCTGTGCAGTAAGACATGTTTCAGACTTCCAGGAGTCCCATGCTTTGGTCTCAGAGATATGAGGGTTTTGAGTTCATAAGTGAGAGAGGAGTTTTTCTTGGTTTTCTACATTGTTGTGACTACAGGTTAGAATGAGTCTTACAGATTACACAGAAAATGGGCAAGGAGCTGGGCAGCACAGGTCTATAATACAAAGTCGAAGCTTTAAGTAATTGAACACCTTAAGCTCAACACCTAAATAGCGAAAACTGTAAACATTGAACAGCTACTTCTGCAAATTCTTTTTTACGGAAAGAATTCGCTTGGCCGGAGGAAAAAAAAAAATTTCAAACCCTAATCGATTGGGGGGCTTCGCCCATACACCCCCCTAACTAAATATACCAGTTCCAAGACTGTCTACAGTGAAGAAAAGGGCAGAATCCCGATAATGGCCAAGCAAATTCTTTCCATATGAAAGAATTTGCAGAAGTGGCCGGTCGATATTTACAGCTTTCGTGGTTTAGGTGTCTATGTTTAGGTATTCAATTACCTAAAGTTTCGATCACCTAATATAGACCCAGGCAGCACTGTTAGGGTCTGAGGAGAAGAGTATACGGTCCCAGTTGAGACGGTCCCAGTTGAGACAGAATATATACGTTTTTAGTTTGGTAATGTTTATTTGCGACTCATGTCAAAATGTAACCACTTCGGACAGGGACCTTTAGCAAATCAAGATGCATGTGAAATTTACAGGACACTGATCACTTAGGTTGGGAGGGTGAATAGAGATAAGAAATAAGTGAGGAGTTGTCTGTGATTATTAGATCAAGCAGTGAGGGATGCAATGAGGAAGGATCGTCTCCTAATTCACCAGATCCAATCTGTGCAAGATTAAATACATTGAGTAGTTAAGAGTATGCAATTTTGTGATGGTGACTAACTTCAGCCACATAGGTCCAAGAATACGATTTTTGATCCTCCAAAACAGAGAAGGTCAAATGCTTGAGAAGTTAAGCTGCTGTAATGAAGCAGGAGGAAGACTAGCAACAGCTAGGGGAAAAACTTGAGAGCGCTTAATGGAGACTGGATTTGTATTAGTTACCAATTTGGAAGGGAATCTGAGGAAACATTACTTTTAGCAAGGAGTTCAAAGTCGATGCCAGATTTTAAAGCGAGACTACCTCCGCCTTGTCTTAATCTTGGCCTGGCATCAAGAAAGTAATCATGGCCTGGGAAGAAGTGGTGTATGGAAGGATCTTGTAGCATAAGCCAGAATTCTGGGATAGTAACGATTTAGGGACTGAAAAATAAGAGTTTAATTAGTCCATTTTATTTTGAATGTTTTGTACATTAATAAGGAAACAGGGCTAGGTGTTTGGGCCTGAACTTGACTATTTTGCTACCCAAGACTAAGAGGAGTATGGGTGTGAGCCTTATGGATTTGGGAAGTTTTAGGAGTCGTTTAATGGGAGATGGATGCCGGGTGTAACGAAAGAACCGTATGTATAGAATGGGATGAGGAGTCTATAGAATGGCTGTTGAAGGAAGGTGTTTAGAGTGGTACTGGAGGGTAGAGTATAAGAACTTTAGGCTGAATGATGCCGAAATGCATTTGTTTGAGATGAATAGGTTGGACAGTGGCGAGTGCTTCAAAGAGAATGGTAGCAGTGGTAGGAAGCAGAACATGACAAAAGACATTTTCTTTGACATTTTTAAATAAATCTAATGATATGGCAATTCAGTATGTGTTCCTGTTATGGAAGAAATTGAAATGTGTGTCTTTAAATGGGGAGGAGTTAAGTGGGAACAGAGGGTAGGTAACAGGCTAAATAAATGGAGTGCAGCATGGGACCAGAGGGCAGAGAAGCATGCTGAACAGGATTCAGTTAGTTTGAGCAAGTTCAGAAGACCCATGATGCATCAGGGTTATCTGCTCTCTTGGAGCCAGAAAAACAGGATTAATATAACAAAATCAGACCAATAAGATTGTGTGTTACACTACACTACTACTTAGCTTTCAGAAGCAATAATTATAATAAAATAGCAAGCAATGTGCGGTAAAAATGGGGGGAAAGTAACAAAGGGTACTTAATTCCCGTGTTCGCACAAAGGTGCTCGAGACTTAACATTTTTGGTAAGTCTAATCTTGCTTGCCAAAATTAAACAAGGACAGAGTCATACAAACTTGTATAACAGCAGCATTCTGTAGAGGTTTCAATGAAAGTACATTCATTCTCAACAGTTCACTACTCTCAGGGAAAATTTGGGAAAGCAAATATTTGCATCCTCTAATCTACCCGGGCCAACTATTTTCCTTCTGGGGATGACTAGACGGATACAGAAGATTTTACTCTTAAAGGATGCTGTCAGAACAGTGACATCAGGCTTGAAAGTCTACCAACAGGAAATGCTCCCTTAGGGGGATAAAATATAAAGTTACTTTTCCAAGAGGAAGAAGCTACATTATATCAGTGTTTCCCCAAGCATAAATATACAGACAGAGTCCGAGTGAGAGATCTACAGAGCGTGACAAACAGCACAAGCGAGAGAGCTAGAGTGTGACAAAAAGCACAAGAGACAGAGAAAGACGGCTAGCAAGCAAGAAAGAATTTCTCCTTAATATATACTGGGATGTTCCAAAATTGAGCTTCAGACCCTTTAGAAAATGTAAGCTAATGGCAAAACTGTTATTCCACCCAAGTTTCGAAATTTATTAGAATACTTACATAATGTCCCTATATCTGGACCTTTGACCCTCGTTAATTTGGCTTTGTCCAGAATTACTACGTTAAGAGGTATGCCACAGAAACTTTTTTAGTTAAGTTATGACTGCTCAAGGGATGCAGCCCTGCACAAAACACAGCCTAAATGACTAAAGATATTAAAGCAGAATACAATCGATAAAACAAGCAAGACAAGAGAAAGAACCAAAGAACATCACATGAAAGGTAAATAAGTGGATATTTACCTCAAAATGCATCTTCAACTTTAAATCATTCTGTATTCAAGTGCACTACCACTTTTTCACTGAAGGGAAAAGAAGTGGCCTTTTGTTACAGCAAAGCATTACGAAATTGTGGGCTGGATACATTAGTCAAAGAGCTGTGTGCACTGAGCATTCTTAATGTCTAGGTCTTGTTAGATATAAAACTCTAGAAAGTCGCATCCTTAGCTAAGATACTCTAGAAAGTCACAACCAAGACTCTAAAATTGAGGGGAAAACCCTAGTATGTGCTGAAACCTCAGCCTTTGTTGCATGGCAATAAAGGAAGTAGTTAAATCTTTACTACATGTACTAGAAAATAAAGCAAGAAAGCTATTCAACTTGTTTTAATGGTTGCAGATAAAGTACTTGCGTGCCTGATTCGGATAATTTATTATTTTATTCAGTTAGCTGTATTGGGCCACATTCGCCCTTTTTCAGTTATGACTTTAAATACTGACAATAAGATATATATTTCTCAGCTCTCAAGTCAAAAGACATATGTACGTAAATGACAAACACCAACAAAGAATGTTCAATACAATTTGAGAAGTAACATACAAGACAGTGAATGATTAATCATGATTACTATATTTTCTAACAGCTGCCATGCTTTCTTCTCTTTGGTACTAGATTTCCTAATGCTACCTGTGTTGTTGCAGTTTCCAGTACAGGTATTTTCCAACCCCCTAGAACGTGTTCAATGGCTTCTGTACCAGCACCCAACCTGGCCATTTATTACATGGGGCCAAGGAGGCATCCCAGCCTCGCAAGAGCCCTATGGCCCCTTTCTTTTCTGTCAGAATTAATCAGCACATTCATTCCCTCCCCATGGCAAGAAGAGAGTAAGTAGGTCAGCTTCAGGCTCCAAGGAACAGCCTACCCATCTCTCTCACAGGTGCTTACCAACTCACAAATGCTGTCTGGTTTGGACAAAGACGCGGGGGCATGCATTCACCCATAAATGCTTCCTTCGGTTCATACATTAGAGTTCCATATTGAAAGCCCCACCTAACCAAACCATTACAAGTGGGCAATACATCCATCCACCACTAGGTGTGGCCATTGTCGTGTCAATACCCACACTCTCTCTGTGACTATTTCTCAGCAATGACCAAGCCATATTTCTGTGGTAAATTTGAAGGAAAGTACCCAGTCATTCAGGCTCTGTTTAAAGAACAACAGTGTGCCACCATACTGCTTAACGTCCAGAGGAAGCTTGTTCGAGAAAATGGGGTGGTACTGCTTAAGGAAGAAAATATTTACTAAAACAAGAAAAATGAGCATTTGTTTCAGTGTGTGTGATTTCCCCGTGCCTATTAACTGCTTTACAGCACTCTTTCTGCTGTCCTGGATATGCAAATTTAAAAAATAAATAACTAAAAAGCTTTGTAGCAGAGGTCCTCAGGAATGTTAATCAAGATAAAAACGCAAAGACATGAGGATAGCTTGGACATCAAGCTAGCAACATTAAAGTGAAACTGTCTTGTAGTAGTAAAATACAAAACACTTTCCAATAACCAACCAGATGAAACCATATTTTAATATTTTACTACTGACAGCCCAACAAACGAGCACTTCTTATAACATTTATCAGGAGCCTGTGCCTAAGTTAATGTCATTAATTCTAATCCACATTCCATACATATAATTGCGTCTTTCGGCTTTTCCCGGTTAGGGGTCGTCACAGCGGAACTCCGGTCCGCTAATGATTGGTAGTTGATTTTTACGTGCCGAGTTACCAGCCCTGCCACACAACCTTCAACGAAGGTACGCCCATTCACACATGTCTCCACACAGAAGACGCACTAGCTGAGAATCGAACCGGACAGCGTCTTACTATGAGGCGACAACGCTACCGCAGCACCACCACAGCAGGTTGTCCATACATATAAACACATGAACAAAAGAAACAGCAAAGTCTGAATACTTAAAAGCAATACTTGCAGTCAATTTTTTTCCTTAGGTGAGTAGTGGTGCCCAGGTTATGAAAAGAAAGAAAAGGTATATTGGCAGAAAGCAAAAGGGTGGTCTGAAGTGTCAGCAAGTCAAAACAAGCTATTTCACAGCACAGAGTACTGCTATTTTTGTAGCTTCTATGTGATTTAGTTACCATGGAAAACTTGATGAAAATGCTAGGCTGTAGGAAAATTCTAACCCAACATATCAGACTGTACTTTATGAAACAGTGAAAAGTACTCTGCTTAATGCAATCCAAAAAGTCAAGTTTCCTCAGTGGTAAAACTGATTTTTAGATTCTCATTTTCAAATTACTCCTGACCTTGAAATACTCAAGTACCCAATGCAATATCTTACAAAAAAAACACTATCAACTCTTTAGCCTTCTATTTCATCTAGTATGCTTAACCGCTGAGTCACATTTATAATTATGAATCATTCTATGGAAATATTTTAATTCAGAAATTATACTCTGGTGTGACCAACAAGTATTTCAAATGCGTTTAAATTAAAGAAATAACTATAAACTAAACAGCAGCTGGATCATGTTTATGTCCACAACAAAGGCACCAGCATATTCAAAGAGCAGCCAACTAATGTTTGACTATATAAAAAAACATTAAAAGGCACACTTAACTTGAATCACAAATGCACACAACCATCCCCCACCCAGAAACACACCAACTGTAATCGAAAGGGAATTATTCTGCAATCAGATAGCTACACTACTACCGGCAAAAAGAGCAAAGGGTTTTAGCACACATCACAAGAAAGCTAAGCAATTTGTAAAGTAAGTAGATGAGAGATGTTTAATTAGTTTGTTGGGTACGTGGGCTGGCTTGTTAACTAGGTATACAAGCTGGTTCACAGACTTTCTTTTCAGGGCAAACTGAATCCAAGGCAAAGGTAAACAAAAACATGAACAGATGTGAAGTTGCCAATCTTTACAAAGGTGACAGAAAACCAAACTATCCGAAGAAGTCATTCAGACATGAGGAAAACATCCAAACAACATGAATAGGGCAGAAATATTTAGTAAGATTATCATGCTTGCCATAAAACAAATCTAACCACAATTCAGCCTACAAAACGCATTTGTCTGTCCGTTCAGTAATACTTTAAAGTCATACATCAGATACAAGTGAAAACTCAGTTTATTCATGGTGTGCAAGTGCTTGAAACTAATTTGAAGCCTGCTGTTAAACTACTGGCTAATAAATCTAGACTTTTTACTAGGCAAGTGCATTTTAGTCTTCTAAAAATATTAACATTACATATCATATACTGGCTACCAGCGCCAACCATAAGACACAGGTAGCAGTTTTCCTGAGTGAGGACCTCATGAAAAGGCAAGTTACTAAGTTTTCCCCACAAAATCTGCACCTGTGTTTACCAAGACCAAACCTAGCTGTGTAGATAGTTACGGAAGAGTGAATTTTGCTTAGAATACTGTTTTCCAATTGGCAAGTTGTGCTCTGTTTTTACATGTTACTTTCTATTCTTAACTTTTGCTTCTAGGGCTAAATCTCTGACTACAGCATTATAGCGCTCCAGTAGCAGCAGAAGTTTACATAGAAGTTACTGACAGGGAGATGCCGGCTTAGAATGCCAATATGTGACAACAGCTTTCAGGGAGCATGCTGACATCAGGGTGAAGGAGCTGGATTCCCTGCAGTGAGGCAACATCTACACCACCACCACAAATAGTTAGGGGGAAAAATACCACCATAGGCTGTACCCAGAATGATGAAGGTCATTAACTGCAGGGATTACCTGCCAGTTGAGGTAGCTGCATAACAACAAGTCTTGGTTTTGGGCTGGGCGATAAGCCAGACTAACAGTAGGCCAAGTACTCTTGGTTACGGCCAGGTCAGAGGGATAAGGTCACGCTACTGGTCTTGGCCCAGGGAGATAAGAAGGATGAATCTGGCCATGGTAAAGGGTGCTCACCTCATAGGTGATAAAAAACAGGCAAAAGCACGGGTGGAGGAACAAGGCATAGCTACCAGGATGGTAATTTCCTCTGGGCAGCTCTTGCCCTGATCCAAGATGAAATTCCTGGGTAGAAGAAAGTGCAGTTGTGTACACTTACCATAAATGCAGATGTTAGAGTGTATTCACTGTTGCAGTCATTATATTTGGGTAATCCTGCTGGAAGGTTGCCTTCAGTCAGCCTGAATTCCAAAGTCCTGGGTCCTGCATCGGCTGCTGTCGCCCCTTCTCTGACGTCAGGTCATCAGGGGTATAAAAGATGTGGCCAATGCATATGCATATTATATATATATATATATATATATATATATATATATATATATATGATGGTGGGTGGGTAACCTGGACTACAACAGTGAATACAATCGAACATCTACATTTATGGTAAGTGTACACAACTGTACTATGTTCTTCGTGTTTCACTGCTGCAGTCATTACATTTGGGTAGAGTCCCAAAGCTATGGTTCGGAGGCTGGAGCTAAACACCATTAGGATCAGCTATGAGGCCCTGCAGAACTGCAGTGGCAAAGCCTGCCCTGAAATTAGAGTAGAGTGGCAGATGATAGTGCTTTGTAAAGGTGTGCACTGAACTCCAAGTAGCAGCCTCTAAAATGTCCTTGGTTGGTACTCCCCTGAGAAAGGCTGCTGAAGTGAATGCAACTCTGGGTGAATGTGGCCTAATGCCCTTACGCACTGGCTTGCCATGGTGTAAGTAGCAGAAACGAATGCAGTGGCCTATCCACTTTGAAATAGTCTGCTTTGAGATAGCCTTTCCTTGTGATCCTGCAGCATATGCCACTAGTAATTGCTCTGTCTTTCTGAAAACTTTGGTTCTGTCCAAGTAGAATCTAAGCCGTCTGTGTGCGTCCAAAGAATGCAGAATTCTCTCCCCCCTTGTTCTGTGGATTTGGATAAAAAGTTGGCAGATGAATAGTTTGGTTAACAGCCACACTGGACATCACCTTAGGCATAAATGATGGGTTTGTCCTCAGAGAGACCATATCTGGATAAAAAATGATAAAAGGTTCCACAGCCATGTGTGCCTGTAGCTCAAACTCGTCTTGCAGAAGTTATTGCTAGGAGCAGAGCTGTTTTCCAAGATAAAACTTTATATCAGCAGTAGCAGCTGGCTCAAAAGGAGGCAGGGTGAGTTTTTCCAAGACATAGTTGAGGTCCCATGCAGACATTGGTGATCTCCTTGGAGGCCTTAAAATTTTTCGCTCCTCTGAGGTACTGTTTTTAATAAGGGATGAGAAAAGATTGGTGGCTCTGTATTGTAATGAGCCGAAATGGCAGAGGCGTGAATTTTAATAGATGAAAAAGATAGGCCTTTGTCCAGCATCTCAGTTAAGTATTGCAAAATCTGAGGAATATTTGGCACAGCTGTATCAGTTCCTTGTGCCTGGTTCCAAGCACAGAATCTCTTCCATTTTCCAGCATAAGAATTTCTAGTACTAGGCCGTCTGGCCTCCAAAATGACATCAATCACAGCTTTACGGAGAGGTGCGTTTTGTATGTCTACATTATCCGCCATGCTGCCAGGTTTAAAGTCCTGAGTTGGCTGTGCAGGATCTGATTGTTTTGCTGGGACAGTAGATGAGGTATATTTGAGGTAAGGTCCAAGCTGGGCATTGAGACAAGTTCTTTAGGATTGGAAACCAGTACTGGGCAGGGCCAGTCTGGGGCAATCAGTATAATTTTTGGCTTTTCCTGTTTAACCTTTAGGAGTACCTTGGGAAGGAGAGGCAGAGGGGGGAAAGGCATATACTGATAGGGCGTCCACTTTCCATGCTTGTCTGTGATAAGTCCTTGTGCAGAAACTTTTTAGCTGGTAGTTGTGAGGGGAGGTAAATAGATCTATGTCCGGGCATCCTCATTTCCTTGTTATGCTGAAGACTTGTGGATCCAGCTGCCACTCGTGGGGATCCATGAGGTTTCTGTTTAGTTAGTCTGCCAGAGTATTTTTCCTTCCTGGCAGGAATTGTGCCTGCAGATGTACTTGGCAAGTTAATGCTGTGTCCCACAAAGTTATGGCTAGTCTGCAAAGGGGGTAAGAATGTGTGCCCCCCTGTTTGTTTATATACCACATGACCGTGGTGTTGTCTGTCAATCAGTAGTTGTCCCGGATGAAGTAGGTCCTTGAAGGCTGTCAGGGCATTCTGAGATCTCTTTTTGATTGATATGTAGATGCATTTGGGTTGAGGACCATGTGCCCTGAATGCATCTTCCTGCCATGTGGGCCCCCCAGGCATAATCTGATGCATCTGTTGTTAGTGTCTGCCTGGCTGTGGGTAATTTGAATGGCTGTCCCTTGTTTTGGTGACAAGCCTTTGCCCACCATCGAAACTCCTGTTGTAGGCAGGGAATAAGAGTAATCATTGTTTCCAGGATGTGGCAATGTTGAGTCCAAACACTTTTTAGGTTCCACTGAAGTTTCCTCATATGCAGTCTTGCATATGGAATTAGTAGGATGCAGGATGCCATGAAGCCCAAAGCCTGCAGAATTTTTCTTGCAGATAACTGGGCCTTTGTTGCCAATATTTTGAAATAGGTAGTCAGTTGCCTTTGTTTGTTTGACGTGAGATAAGCCATCTGGGCAGTTGTATTTAAGCTTGCACCCAGGAATATTATCTCTTGAGAGGGTACTAGCTTTGGATTTCTTTTCGTTGACTGTGTACCCTAGGCATGTTAAAAGTTTTTTCACAAAACGCTAGATGCTGTAGAAGAATGTCCTTGTTCTCTGCTTGAATTAGACAGTCGTCCAAGTAAGGATATATTGGCATTCCTCTGTCTGCAGAATGCAATTACTGGTGCCAGGCACTTTGTAAAGACCCTGGGCGCAGTAGATAAGCCAAAGGGCAGTGCAGAGAATTGGTAATGCATTGAGCCAGCCTTGAATCTGACGTATCTTCTGCATAATTGTCTGATTGGGACATGCAGGTATGCCTCTTTTAGGTCTAGAGTCACCAGCCAAGCGTTCTTGCCCAGCATGGGCAGAAGCTGCTGCAAAGTCATAATCTTGAATTTTGGTATCTCCAGGAATGTGTTCAGAATAGATAGGTCCAGTATTGGTCTCCAGGTCTTGTCCTTTCTGGGTACCAAGAACAGTCTTGAATAAAATCCTTGTCCCTGCTCTTGCTCTGGTACTTGTTGAATGGCTCCCATGTCCATGAGGGATGAGACTTGTTTTTGTGCCTCTGCCCATTGATGTTTTGGCAGATCTGGCCAGCCGTTTGCCTTTGGCAGGGTATGGAAATGGAACACAATGTGCAAATTTTGAGAAAAAAGTGCTAATTTTCCCCCCAAGGGTGCTGCCAGGAGATAAGTGCTTGGTGCAGGCAGGGGGAAGTCATTGGGACAGTTTCCTGTATGATTGTGATTAGTCTTCTCCAACTTTGGAGGTAGAACACCCCATTGCTTTGACCTGTAGGAACCTTGCACCTGGGTTCTGCCTATAGGGCATCTGGATCTGCCCCTTTGAGGTCTGTCTGACACAGGAAAGGACCAATTCTTTGTAGGCCAGTGTCTACTAAACCTAGGTGGCTGTACTTGTAAAAAATCTTTGACAGTTTGCATAGATTTAGTTTTGTCCTCCATTTTCTTCAACACCTCCTCTGCCTTAACACCAAACAAAGTATCATGCTGTAAAGGTGCATCTAATAATTTAACTTTGACATGATCAGGCAGATTTTGTTCCTTTAACCAAGCATGCCTCCTAATTACAGAACCCATAACTGTGGCCCTGCAGGAGGCCTCCAAAAAATCAAAACCACATTGCAAAGTATGCTTTCCAGCTTGTTCAGCTGCTTGCAATAAATCCTGTATTTCCTTGTTTTCTGCACAAAGTTTAATAACCTTTTCTGTTTAAGCAATGCCATGACATGTTGCTGATATTTAAGCATATGAAACGGACAGTTTAAGGCCCTTATAGCCAAGGTTGCAGATGTGTAAACCTTTTTTCCCCATCTATCCAGTGCCCTAGAATCTCTGTCAGAGGGGGTAAGGTTTTTTTTGCAGCGGAAGCCTCAACTCCTTTGGGACCCTGTGAAATAGTTTCTGGGTCTGCAGCAGGGTTTTTAAAAAGGAATTTATGAGAGTCGGGAAACCTGTAATATCTGTCAGGATTAACAGGAGCTGGAGGTAAGGAGTCAGGGGTAAGACTAGACTCCGAAAATACATCATCTACAATATCTAGTGGCCTGTGTTGAGGTAGTAAAAGGAAATCCCCGAGCCACTTTTTTAGATTCTGAAAAATCTAGGCTCTCCCAGTGGAAATGCTCCCTCATGGTACGCAAGGTTTTCCCAAAAGAATAGTCCTCTGGAGGAGAAGCTGAAGGTACAGATTCTTCAGCATCAGAATCCTCATGGGGGGGGGGGGGGGGGGGATATTCCTGATCAGAAGAGGAATCAGAAGAAATAGAAACCTGATCTGAAGATTCATAGTCAGTCTCTTGCCTAGGCCTCATCAGGAGGGGGATAGGAACCCCTGATCAAGGTAATTAAGTCTTCGGCCATTTTGAGCATCTGTTTTTTGGGCATAGAGGCTTGTCCACATGGCTCTTGAGTTTGTTTCTTTGCCTTTGAAGCGGAGGTTGGCTTAATGTAAAGATGTTTAGGTCTGAATACACCCTCAGAAGCCGGTGCGCCTGCTCAGTGGCTCCAGACCCATCTGAAGGAATAGTATCCGAGGCTCCAGCGGCATGGCAGACTCCACGAGGAAGTCTGTAGCGGGCTGAGACTCTAAAGTAGCAGGCGTCAGGGGCTGCGAAAGTGCCTCACTGAGAACCAGCGACTGGCTTGGGAGAGGCTTAGTCATCGGTTTTGGGCCTCGGTTGTTTATCTCTATCCTTTGCTTTGTGTTTTTTTGTGAACTCCGGTAGTCGGATGGCTATCCGATGACATTTCTGGATAATTAAACCGGCGTCCAAAATAGTTTAAAGCAAAATCATACCAACACTTAATAGTGCGTTGGTTAAATCTAACACAAAACCGACAACCAGCAACATTGTGATCAGGGCCTAGGCAAGGAATACAGAATGAAAGTCCTTATGAGGTATTTGCTTTCCACAAGAAATACAATTAACTTTTTCTGACATCGGTCTGGAGCAAGAAAAAAAAAAAAAAAAGTTTCCCCAACGGGGTACTTAGCTTTTACTGAAGACTTCGGATCTGAAACTCGAACACGAAAATCTCAGGAGTCGGCCGACCGGCACTTGCTAACTGCTTCTGCTTCAGGCACTGCATGGCAAGAAAGACTAAAGAAATGGCGTCTGCCACATCTTTTATACCCTTGACGACCTGACGTCAGGGAAGCGGAGACAGCAGCCAATGCAGGACCCAGGACTTTGGAATTCAGGCTGACTGAGGGCATCCTGCCAGCAGAATTACCCAAATGTAATGACTGCAACAGTGAAACATGAAGAACATCAAATGGGCATGCCTATTGGGGGAAGAGGTTTGAAGGCTAACAGGCAAGGTGGCAAAAAATACAGAAACAATTTGTTACAAAGACATGAAACTCTGTGCATTAGTCAAGACAGCTCTTGACAGTTAACAATAGGTGTACGTAAACAAGACTAGAACAACCCAAACTAAAATACAAAAGGTGTAATAGCATACTAGTGACTGACCAAAGAGTTGAAGCATACAGGAAGTGCAAACATGTGAGGGAAGCACCACAGCAGGAAACCTTCAAGGAGATGCTCTTGCAAGAACAGGAGTTTACCCACATCTCAGTTAACTTCCAGTGCTGACTACCCAGCATAAGGAGAACACCTGTCCTGTGCTGTTGCTCCTACTGCATTAGCCGACGATACAATTACAATTGCTAGACTACAATTAGTATACAAAACTTATGCACAAATGCAAGCAGGAGGCAGTGGCAGGTAAGAGTATTCAAAAAGTATTACTGCAACGGCATCTATAACCTACTGTTACAGAGACTACTTCACACAGTTTTATTACTGGCTATGGCTACTATAGTAGTGTAGACAAAATGCACACTAAAAAGCATGACTTGCCTGGGACAGTGGGCAAGTACGACAGTGGCTCCTACAGCACTGCCCCACCACATTCTGGGTTGAATTTGGAAGTTAATAGTTTATATAATTATATGCTGCTACTACTACATGCCTTTATACTATGTAACAATTTGTTACTGCAGGTGTATTTTCTGAAAGCAGAAAAGTAATGAAAGTCACAATGTGCAGTATTGATAAAGAAACTGCAGCATTTATATCAATTTATCCTTATAGTAGGTATCTGGGAATTGGGTGATAAAAACATGCACTTTATACATTGCGTTGGCATTTGTTTTATTAGACGCTAGGCGTAGCATCACAATTTTACTTACATCATTGGAAATTGGAGCATTATCCTTGGAGCATTATCAAAGTTACAAAAAATGTTCCCTACCTGAGGACAGGTAGGCTAGGAAACCTAGAGTGTTGTGCCAAGTTCTGCGAGCCTTGTTCATGAAAGTGACCAACAGTTAGTGGCATCAAAGTAGAGTGAGAATGTCAGAAGTACGAGAGGAACCAGAGCAGTACTTTCACTTAACTGAACCAATTTACAATTTAGTACAGTAAAGTGACAAATTCCCAATAGAATGAAAGGCCAGACTGGAATGCAGGTAGAGAAGCCATTAAGCACCTCCTGCAGTAGTAGTAGGAGGTTGGAAAAAATACCTATAGGGGAAATTGGAAACTACAACAGCACAGTTAGCATTATGGAATCTAATACCAAAGAAAGGGGAGCACAGCTGCTGGTAGAAATATGATGCCCTTGATTAGCCCCTATTGCTTTGAACTTGAACTTCAAGGACTGCAAACACAAAGAAAAATATTTAACTTGAGGTTAACTCGCAGGTGAGCATGGGGTACCTCAGAAACTGCAGTGTGTTGGTGGGGAATGACACGGCAGAATCTCAATACTGAAAAGGCAAAACACAACACACAGACAGAAATACTTCGGTTTGTGGGACTTGTTAAAAAAAAGTATACTATAGAAGTCCAGATAAGGGAGAATGAAAAAACGGAGGCAAATGTAACTGAAGTGAGAAAACCAAAGTGCAGCACAGAAGATTGGCGAGTAGATTATATAAAGCCATGACTTAAGGGAAGAAAAGTTTGGCAGAAAAATAGACTGGTAAATGGCAGGATTTGACAGGCAAAGAGTCTGTATATAACTGGTGGGAAAACATCATCTTTGTGAGTACTTCTACCTAAATGTTCTAAAATTTCTTGATCTTATTAACTTTGGTATTTTTTTCTATATCCCAGACAGGCCATAAAATGTTTGAGGATGTCCTAAAGCTGCTAGAAATGGACGCTTGGATTTGGGGGGGGGGGCCTGACACATTATTTGGAGATGCCTAAAGGTAGTGAGATACAGGGATAGTCTGCAGTCTACAAAAAGTTTAATGGACAAATTGTAAGAATACCACTGGCAAAGACAGGAAATTACCCAAGCTGGCTGGAAGAGTTGCAGGAATCTCCATTTTGTCAGTGTTAATTTCTCTAATCTAGTTAGTGGCAAAAAAGAGAGACAAAGAATCACGCCATCTAAGGTAAATAAATTTGAGATTTAGAAATGAGAATATAAAAGTACACGGCCTTACACATTGGGTGAATCAGTTGATGGGGAAACACAGGAAAAAAAAGTGGGGAGAGAAAGAAGCAGATACAGGCAAAAAAAAAAAAAATACCATCAACCAAGAAGAATGAGAAGTTTAGATTTATGTTAGGTAGAACAAGGAGACATGCACTTAAAACAATATACTGTAACCCACTTAACTTGGCTTTGATTGTCATGGTTAACTTCAAATTGTTAAACCCTGGATTGTAGTGTTGGTGAGTACCTTAAATATTAGGGAGAGAAATGTACTGTAAAAACAAACAAGAAAAAGGATCAACCACCAGAATACAAGGACTTCAGAAGTATGGGCAGAGTATTTTTTGTCCATAAAGCCGTATATGTTTAAGAGGGAAGCATGGAAACTGCCAGGACTAAGAAAGCCTATGGACAGTCTTACAGAAACATTCCTTATGGGATAAAAGGCACACTGACAGAAAAGAGGTGCTAATGTCTGCATTATAAACATTAAAAACTATGGCGTTAGTAAAGGTATTTGAGTTGGAGTCTAACCCACCAAGAACCGGGAAAACTGATGTCAAAAGCATCAACATTAGGCCACTGTCACGTCTGTACTGGCAGAATAAACAGACAACGGAGAGTACCTCAAGGGCAGACTCGAATTGGTGACTGCACCACCACTGTCCAAAATAAATGGGGTGCAGGATGCCCACAGCAACCATACTGCAGGGTCATATTTTCTGCATCTTGCCCTAAGAAAATATCCCCCCACTTCAAGTAGAAAAAAGAAGTTATGTACTCACCATAACGTTCCATCTGAGTAGATACTTCATTTGTCTGCAACCTGTGGGTGTCTGATCCGACCTCGGATCCTATCCGGCAGCTTTCCAAGCTCCAAGATCCGAGCTCCTAGCTCCTCCCCCTACCCATAATCCCCTACTACCAACCACATTACCTCAGATCGTTTTTTTTTGCCTTACCAACTTGAGACAGAAACCAACTCAGAGTGATCAGAAAATTCCCGACAGGTTCGGGGGATGGCGGGGGGGGGGGTCGGTTGCAGACAAATGAAGTATCTACTCAGATGGAACGTTATGGTGAGTACATAACTTCTTTATCTGAAGTAGTTACTTCATTTGATCTGCAACCTGTTTGACATTGTCCCCAGCTAACCTACAAGAACCTGGGTGGTCCTTACGGAAGGATATTCCGAAGCACCACAGAGCCAAAAGAAGCCCTACTCCTGGAAATCATATCCAGCTTATAAATGAGAAATGAACGTATGAGATGAGGACCAGGTAGCTGCTGAACATATATCGTCCACTGGAACCCTAGACCAAAAAGCTGTTGAGGTAGCTACAGATCTTGTGGAATGAGCACGGATGCCAACCGGAGCTGGCTTGCCAGACGAAGTGTATCCCAGCATAATGCACTGACAGATCCAATTTGCTACAGTCACTTTAGAAATTGCCTTGCCCATGGCTGACTTTGCATAAGAAACAAACAACTGGTCCGACTTACGAAACTCTCTAGTCCTGTGCAAGTAAAAACGCAGTTGTTTGTGTACATCCAATTTGTGCAACGTGTATTCACCTTTGTTGTGAAAATTTGGGAAAAATACAGGTAGATTTATTGACTGATTAATGTTTGATTCTGTAGCCACCTTTGGCAAGAAAGACCGATTAGTCCTGAGGGACACTCTATCCTTGTGAAAGATAAGGTACGGAGGTTTGATACACAGAGCTTGCAATTCTGAAACCCTCTTGGCTGAAGTAATAGCCACCAAGAAAGCAGTTTTCCATGATAAGACCTTCAACGGAACCGAGGCCGCAGGCTCGAAAGGTGGTCTCGTCAAGGCTTGCAAGACCAGAGTGAGATCCCACGGGGGAACCACAGTCTTTACAGGTGGTTTCAAAAGAAAAATGCCTCGTAAGAAGGTTTTGCACAACTTTGTACATGCTAAAGAGCCTATGCAGTCCCCCACATGAAAATGGGAGATGGCCGCCAGCTGCACCTTAACCGTGGAGGCACTTTCTCCCTGCCGAAAAAGCAGGGAAAGGAAGTCCAGAATAGGGACAGTAAATGGGTCCAAGTCTTTGTCTTTGGCCCAGATGGAGAAACGTTTCCATTTACTGTTGTAAAGTTTTCTGGTAGACTGTTTATGAGCCGCCACCAGAATGGCCTTAACGTGGGATGAGATACCGGGAGTCCTAGCCATTACTGGAACTGGATCAACCAAGCAGTAAGTTTGAGATTGACCAGGTTCAGGGGTAGGGCATCCCGCTGGATGCGAGATTAGGTCTGGACTGGGATCCAGACTCCATGGAGGAGCCATACTGTGAGACCGCAGAAAGGGGAACCGGATCTGTCGAGGCCAGAATGGGGCTATGAGGATAACTCTGCTCCCCAACCGACAGGCTTTCTGGCTGAATTTCATCATGAGTGGGAGGGGGGACAAGCATAAAGGAGTCCGGGGGGCCAGGCATGGACTAGAGCGTCTCTGGGGGTCTCCCCTCTGGGGGGAACTATCACGAAGTACTCGTTGCATTTTGTGTTTAAAGGAGAAGCGAAAAGATCGCAGCGAGGCTGACCCAATTTGTGGAAGATCTGCTTCGCAACAGACGGATTCAGAGACCACTCATATGGAGTGAGGAGCACCCGACTTAGCTTGTCTGCTAATATGTTGGACCGTCCCGGAATGTGCATTGCTATAAGAAAGCGGTTGGTGGAAATCGCCCATTCCCACACTCTCATGGCTTCTCGACACAGGGGATAAGATCTGGTCCCTCCTTGTTTGTTTATATACCAGACTACTGACATGTTGTCCGTCTGGATTGCAATAGTCCCCAGGGGAAGAAGGTCGTGGAGAGCTTGCAACGCCAAAAGCACCGCCCTCATCTCTAGGACATTGATATGCAATGCGGTCTCTAGGGAAGTCCACGTGCCTTGAACGGATCTGCCTGAACAATGCCCCCCCCCACCCGAGGAGAGAAGCGTCCGTGGTCAACGTGGCTTTGACCGGGGGGATCACAAAGGGCCTCCCTTCTCTGAGTTCCTGCGCATGTAACCACCAAAAAAGGGAGTCCCTGCACACTCTGCTCAGGGGTATTGGCGTGCTTAATGGGTGGATAGAATTGGACTTGAAGGGTCCATTGTAATATGCGCATTCGCAGACGGGCATGAAGGGAGAGACCGATCGCTGCTGACATAGACCCCAGTGCCCTCAGGACTGACTCCGCCGGAAGAGCAGGGCTCCGAATAAGGGCCAACACCTGATACGACAAGCTGTTCAGCCTGACTGACGT
Organism: Protopterus annectens; assembly: GCF_019279795.1. Taxonomy (NCBI): domain Eukaryota; kingdom Metazoa; phylum Chordata; order Ceratodontiformes; family Protopteridae; genus Protopterus; species Protopterus annectens. The sequence continues at coordinate 173,548,655 of NC_056743.1, read as the reverse complement.
TAGAACAACTCGGGAGATTCATGTATCTAACCTGGCCCCTATGAATTATAGGGCTTGAGTGGGGCACAGGCAGGATTTCTGCTCGTTCACTGAAATGCCTAGGTTGTGGGCCAGAGACAGAGCATAATCTCTAGCCACACAGAGCTGATGCCTCTTGGTCGCGGTGAGGAGCCACTCGTCTAGGTAGGGGAAGACCTGAATGCCCTGAAGTCTCAGGTGGGCTGCAACCACTGCCATGACCTTGGTGAACACTCTGGGGGCTGAGGTGAGGCCGAATGGAAGAACCCTGAATTGATAATGATTGGCTCCGAGCCGGAAGCGGAGAAACCTCCTGGATCGTCTGTCCATCAAGATGTGGTAATGCGCATCCTTGAGGTCTAACGAGCACATCCAGTCATTCTCCTGCAGAAGGGGGAGAATTGATTGGAGAGTGACCATCCGGAACTTTTCCTTGGGTATGAACAGGTTCAGAGCGGAAAGGTCTAAGATGGGTCTGAGGTCCCCTGTTTTCTTTGGCACCAAAAAGAACCTGGAGTAATAACCCAATCCGGACTGATCTGGGGGGACGGGCTGGATGGCTCTTTTTCTTAGCAGCTTTGAAATCTCCAAAGCCGCTGCCTCCCTCTAATCGGGTGGGACATCGGGGAGATGTCTGGGTTTGGGGGGAAGGTTTATGAATGGAATGGAGTATCCTCTGGATATGATCCGGAGCACCCAATCGATCTGTTGTAAGGGACTCCCAGTTTGACAGGTGCTCCGACAATCGCCCCCCGACTGCCTCCAGAGAGGGACAGTCGGGCAAGCCCTCAGGGCTGTTGCGCGGGTCTGTCCGAGAAAGGTTCTCTAGACCGAAGTTACGCGGCCCCCCCTCTGCCTCTGGGCCGGCATCCACCTTGTCCTCCTCTGCCTCTAGAGGGCAAGTGGTCCGCAGCAGGATAGGATTGCTGAGACTTACGGAACCACAGCTTCTTTTGTCCCCTCTGATTCCTGGAGAAGGATCTTTGGGGATTAGAGAAGCGGACTCTGACGGCAGACGTCTTCCAGTCCTTTTCGCTTTGGACCAGCGTGTCGCGAACAGTTTTGCCAAACAAGGCAGAACCGTCAAAAGGGGCGTTCGCGAAGGACGCCTTGAAGGGATCCGTGAAGTCGCAAAGACAGAGCCAGGAGAGACGTCGCAAGACGACCCCGGCTCCGCTAGCTCAAGCAGCTCCCTCCGTTGCGTGGGAGAGAAGCAGCATAGATGTATTGGAGATGGATTTTAGAGTGGCCATTCGAGTCTCAAAAACCTTCTCATCTGCGACTGACATGGACTCCAGGGGGGCTGCAGTGTATTCCTTAATCAAGTCTCGCTGTAGCCTAATAGTATGTGCCATATAGTTCAGTGCCCTTATGGAAAAGGTCGCTGAAGCAAACATCCGCTTCCCAATCCGGTCAAGCGCTCGAGATTCCTTATCCGGCGGATGAACCGAAGAACTCTCCTGCGCGAGTTCTTTCTTGGTGGCATCAACGGGGGTTCTTTTGGCCCAAGACGGTCCATCTGGGGGGGGATGGAGGACTTTATCGGGGCGCCTAGGGATTGGCTCCACGGTGTCGGGCTCCTTCCACGCCCTGGTAGTAATTAAGTCCACCAGGGGGTCGGCCGGAGGGAACACCCAGGATGTAGATGGGCCTGCCTCAAAGGCCTCCAGGAACACGGACTCATCAAGGGAGGGCTTTTGGGCTGACCACCCCCCTCTGATACGCAACATTTCCATGATGTCTCCAAAAGGAGACATCTTCAGGGGGTGACCTTGGGGAACCCTCCATATCATCTAATTCTGTGTCTGTGGTAACGGACTCGGGGGAGTCCAGGTGCCTCCTTTTGCACCGATGTTTCCGAGGGACCTCCTCGGTGGGGCTGTCTGAAGAGGGCTCATCCACGGGTTGTTGTTCCTCCGCGGGAACTAGCTGGAGGGCTTGGGCAGGCTGTCCCAATGGACGGATGATGGAAGACAGACCCTCATACAGTGGGGGTAAGGGTGGATCCGAAGCCCGGGTCGGGGATCTGGAGGACCTCGACAGTACCCTCTCCACTACCTCAAAAGCTGAAGGAGAGCCGCTCTCGCCAGCCTCTGAGAGCAATCTCCTCGGATCCGAGGAAGGGATCGGGGTCGGCACCGAGGCAGAGGTGTGCTCTGACGCCAACAGCGCCGAACAGACAGCAACTCCCTCGGATCCGACGCTCAGCCCTCAGCCCCGAGAGTTTGGGTCCGACAAGCTTGAAGGTATAGTTGGCGAAGAGACTACCGCTATCGGCACCGACAATTCCCCGGGTCCGAATGGGCCTGGATCCGATGACTCAGACACCCAAAAACGAGTCGGAGAAGGAGTAATCGGGGCAAATATGGGGGCCGCACTCCCCACCAGAGGGGGGGGGCAAGAGCATCCCCATCTGCATTTGGGTCTGCAAGAATAGACGCATCATCCGATCCATATCCGCTTCGGAGATGCTTCGGGTCAAACTGGACGAAGTAGTAGAGGCGGGCCGGGAGGGCCGCCTCGACGATCTCGAGGGAGACCTATCCTCCTCCTCCGGTGAGAAACAGGGCGAATGGCGCCGAGAGGAGGGGGATCCGGAGACCCTCGAGGGAGACTTAAGTACTTTCACTGGCGGAGCCGAAGGATGAGGTTCGGCCCGCCTTTTGTGGGACTTATGTCCTTCCTTATCCTTGTGCCTCTTCTCTCTAAGGGAAGAGGCACTAGTTTCCCCAGAGCTCAAACCCGAAAAGGGAGGTTGAGTCCCGGGTAGAGCTAAGGGGACAGACGGCACCAAAGCTGCCGAAGCAGCTGGAGCCCGAACGGGAGAGGAAGAAGAAGCAGACTCCTGGGGGAGCTTTCCCGCCAGGATCAGCTTGTTCTTCCTATCCCAAAGTGCCCGGGGATTAAAGGCCGCACAGATCTGGCAGGCCTCTGACAAATGGGCTGCCCCCAGGCACAAAACGCACTGAGTGTGGCCATCAGCTGGGGAAAGCTTGTGGCCAGACTCAGTATATTTAGAAAAAACGGCCTTAGGCCCTTCAGACATCATTCACACACACACCCAAACACTAGGAGAGGGAGGGAGAGTGAAGGTAAACTAGCGACTAAAATTAACAAGAAGGACCAAAAACTAGTACTAGTACTAGGAGTAGAAAAAGGGGCTAGCACACACACAACGACAACTTTAGTTGAAGAAAAGTGGTTTAAAGCCAGCAATGATCTCACCCAGCCAGGAGCTCTTCACAGGGAAGCTTCTTCAGCCGCGGCAAAAAACGATCTGAGGTAATGTGGTTGGTAGTAGGGGATTATGGGTAGGGGGAGGAGCTAGGAGCTCAGATCTTGGAGCTTGGAAAGCTGCCGGATCGGATCCGAGGTCGGATCAGACACCCACAGGTTGCAGATCAAATGAAGTAACTACTTCAGATTGTAGGGCATCCTCAGATATTTATAAAATGCACTATTAATATGTGGTAGGCAAAAGAACACTATCCTTCCTATATTTTGGTTGCATACCTGTAGTGCCAATGGTACATTCTATGGGTCATCACAAAGTAGTGCCTAACACAGTCTCCTTAAGTGAGAGCCACTGGCCATAAACTCCTTCCCTCAGCCAACCCTATATACTACCTGGCCAGTCAAACCTGGGTTACTGGTGGCACAGGCAGACACCATTTCCTCAGCCATCAGGCCAGTCTTATGTTTTGTTAAACAGGAAAAAATACTATGGCTACTAAATGAACAGAAACGTAACATTTTGCTACTGCTCTCCACCTACGGCATTGTCTTTGCCTGTACCTGATATTTAACAGTAAAGGCTCAGGTACCCCCCACAACCAGTCAGGAGTTTAATAGATGAACAAATCATTTAAACAGTGAGGTGGAGTGGTGAAACAAGTGTTAATGCATAACTCGCCTATTTCACCAATGGTGTCCCCCTGCAAAAGTACAGTTGTGTACACTTACCATAAATGTAGATGTTAGAGTGTATTCACTGTTGCAGTCATCACACTTGGATTATCCTGCCAGGAGTAGCCCTCAGTCGGCCCGAATACCAGAGGCTTAGTATTTCTGCATCGGTTGCTGTCGATTCAGGACTGACGTCAGGTGTATAAAAACATGCAGCCAACGCCATTACATCAGTTTTTCTTGTCCCAAATGTCAGGAGCCCCTAAATAGGGAGCCAAGTTATGCTGGAAAAACACCACCAGTAAAAAGTAAATATCAATAGCCCTGTAAAGAGTGAGGAAGAGAGAGAAAGAGAGACAAGGGGGCTGGAGGGTGTGAAACCAGGACTGCAACAGAGAATACACTAACATCTAAATTTATGGCAAGTCTACACAAAGTACAGTTTTGTACCTACCATAAATGTAGATGTCCGATAGGTATGCATCTGCAGTCATAACATATGGGTTGTCCTGCCTCAGGCAGCCCTTCGGTCGGCCGGATTCCAAAGTCTGGGTCTGGCCTCGGCTGATGTCGCACTTTCCCCGACGTCAGAGCGCCTGGGGTATAAAAGCATCAGCCGATGCCATTTTCCTCAGTTTTTCTTGCCCCAGATGCCAGGTGCCCTCTAGGAAGGCTAAATTTGGATAAATGCTGAAAAGTTCCAAACATTTGCAAATTATATACATGTATAAACAAACAAATACACCATAACAGATTCCCCCAGCCAGCTGAAAGAGGGGTAAGCACCCTAGGAATACCACAGAGGGGAAGGAGGGAGGGTAATCCTGACTGCAGATGCATACCTATCGGACATCTACATTTATGGTAGGTACAAAACTGTACTATGTCCTTCAAGGATGCATCTGCAGTCATAACATATGGGTAGAATACCATAGCCAATCTGGGGAGGGGTACTAAGAGAAGGATGGTGTAGTTCAGATCCCCTGCAGCACTGCAGTTGCAAACCCTGCAGGGGATCTTGAGTATAAAGGTAGATTGTAATGCTTGGCAAATGTATGCACGGAGCTCCAAGTAGCAGCTTCTAAAATGTCCTTGGTAGCCACCTCTCGTAGGAAAGCTGTAGTGGTGGCTGTGGCCCTTGTGGAGTGAGGCCTGATATTTTCAGGAACTGTCTTTCCATGAAAGGAGTAGCAAAAGCGAATGCAATTTCCTATCCATTTTGAAATTGTCTGTTTGGAAATTGCTTTTCCTTGCACCCCAGTTGCATATGCTACAAAAAGTTGGTCAGTTTTTCTGCTAGTTTTTGTTCTGTCCAAATAGTAGCGTAGTTGTCTGTGTATATCCAGGGTGTGCAAAAGTTTTTCCCCTTTATTCTGTGGGTTAGGGAAGAACGTAGGCAAGTGAAAAGCTTGGTTCAAAGATACCCTAGATACCACCTTTGGCATGAAAGTAGGATTGGTTCTTAGTGACACACTATCCTGGTGAAAAATAACAAAAGGCTGCACTTCTATTAACGCTTGTAACTCAGATACTCTTCTTGCTGAAGTGATTGCCAGAAGGAATGCAGTTTTCCAAGATAGAAACTGTAGATCCGCTGATGCTGCTGGTTCAAAAGGAGGTAGTGTCAGTTTTTCCAGCACAAAATTGAGATCCCATGCAGGTAGAGGGGGTCTTCTTGGAGGTTTTACATTTTTGATTCCTCTCAGAAATTGCCTGAGAAGAGGGTGTGAGAAGATGGGTGGATCCATATTGTATTCTGCTGAAATTGCTGAAGCATGAATCTTAATAGGTTCATAGGTTCATACTAGGCTATCTGCCCGAGGGCATTTACAAGCCTAGCCCATCGTTTTGTGGCTTATGCCACCCCTTTAGTATGGGGAACTATACCCATTATTTTGCTGTGCCTCTGTCGAGCAGTGACACTGAGGTAATCCCTGGGGTATATCTGCGATCTCCCATCCATTGGTCAAGATTTCTCTTGAACAAGGCCAGCGAGGTGCTCTGCCTCACATGTACCGGGATTTTGTTCCACAGCATAGGGAGTCTTTGGGTGATGAATCTATCCCTCCAGCACGTCCTATTAATAGCCATGTCGAGGTTTAAGTCTCCCGCCCTTGTGGCTCTGATGGATCTAGATTTTTTGAGGTGAAGCATATTCATCAAATCTGGGTTTGACATGGCCTTGTATGTTAGGCAAAGGTCACCTCTGAGCAAGCGTGGCGACTGAATAGAGCTGGAGTTCTTTCAGTCGGGCAGCATAGGATAGATTTTTGAGACCCTTTATCCTTTTGGTGAGGAACTTTTGTGGCCTCTCCAGCTGCTGCAAGTGTCGGGTCAGATACATTCCGAATGGGGCATTGTACTCAATCATTGGTCTGATGAGTGATGAGTAAAGGAGACTATGACCTCCCTTGATCTAGATGAGAATCCCTTCATGATATGGTGGGCAATGTTGAAGGTCTTCCTAACTACTTTAGCTACATGGGTGTCGAATGACAGACTACTATCAACCTGGGTCCCCAGGTCCCTGATAACTTCTTCTGTGCTCAGTGGATTGCCACCTATTTGGTAGCTAGGGTAACCTTGTTTTTCCCAAGGGTATGACTATGCATTTTTTGACATTTAACTTTAGGCCGTGGCTCTGGCACCAGTTATCCGTTTCTGTGAGACCCTTCTGTAGGATATCTGTGTCAGATGTGTTTTCTACTATGGCGCCCAGTTTGCAGTCATCTGCAAACTTTGTCAGCCATAACCCTCCTGTGTTTGCTTGTACTTGAAAAGTAGATGCCAAACAAGAGTGGGCCCAGGACTGAGCCCTGTGGGACACCACTTGTGACAGGCTTTGAGTCTGACATGGCGCCAGCAACTCTGACCCTGTGTGTTCTGTCACTCAGCCAGTTTGCAACCCATCTTGTGATGTATGGGTTAACATTTAAGCTGATGAGTTTTTCAATGATACCCGAGTGGGGTATTGTATCGAAGGCCTTAGCCAGATCGAGGTAGGCTGTATGGACTGCCTTTCCTCATCAATGGCTTTGGTGACTGTTTCAAAAGTCAACCAAGTTTAAAAGGCATGATCTGCCTTTGACAAAGCCAAACTGGGTTGGATCCAAAGTCTGCAAATTCCTATGTCTTTATTTATGAGGTCCATTATGATCCTCTCCATGGCTTTGCAGATAAGGCTTGTCAAGCTAATGGGCGGTAATTTCCAGGGTCGGTGGAGGCACCACCTTTGTGAAGTGGGACCACAGTTGCAGTGCCACTCCTGGGTGCGTATCCAGAGGTAAGACTTTGATTAAACAGCTGTCCTAGCTGTGGGTTTAATTCCTCATTGAGTTCGTGGAGCACACAGCCGGGACACCATCAGGTCCCATGGATGCTGTGTTTTTGCTTTGGAGAGAGCAGTTCTCACTTGGGCTGGAGATGTTTGGGGGCTGCAATCGTTTGGTATAGATATCTCTCCTTTTGGAGGGAGGAGAAGTTTGCACTGAACCTGTCAGCCAGTATGTTGGCAATGTCTGTAGGATCAGTAATCTTCACATCATTTTGAACTAGTTCTGAGCATATCTGGGAGTTTCCTCCTAGGTTTCTAACATAGCTAAAGAAGGCCTTATGATTGTCTTTTGAGTCTTTAGCTATTTTTCTCTCGAAATTTGCTTTGGATGATTTTATGAGAGCTCTTAGTTTTTTTACTTATAGTGATCAAGGGTGTCTTACCTTTTAAGGATTTTGCTCTATCTCGTAGTAGCTTCCTCCTTTTGTTGTAGAGTTTGTTTTTGGCTGGGGTCCACCAGACTGGACGCTTGCCTTTGGTACAAAGAGTCTTTGTTTTGCTTGGGATTGCCTTATCCATGCAGTCCTGCAGGTGCTGGTAGAAGGCATTTGTAAGTGATTCAGCGGCTTGAGTACTGTTTTCCGCCTCGGGGCCTTAAAGGAGATCACACTAGTCTTTAGAAGTGTGAAGTCGGCTTTGAGAAGTTTTTACTGTGGTCTTTTATTTCGTGGGGTGGGATGAGGACCTCCAGCGAGATTAGTTTGTGATCTGATCTCACCAGTGAGGGGTATACTTCGTGTTGAACATTGTGCTCCCATGTTCGTGATGATGAGATCAAGTATGTTATCTCCTCTTGTGGGAATGGTGACTAGTTGTTCCATGGCATTTGAGTTTATGAATTCCAGGAACTTTTGGGCTAGGGTGTTTGGGCTTGAGTAGTGTTCCCAGTCTATATTTGGGTAATTGAAGTCACCTAGTATGATGGTGTTTGGTGATACATTTATCCCCTCTAGTGTTTTCAGGAAGGCCATGTGAGGTTCCTGAGTTTGTGAGGGTGGCCTGTAACATGCTACAATTTGCAGAGCAGTCTTGCCTACGGTTAATTGCACCTGGATGGTCTCCGATGCATCATGCGTTGCCACCAGTCTTGAGGTGTGGGTGTCCTTGATGAATATGGATACCCCCCCTCCTTTCTTGGTATTTTCCTGATTTTGGGGCCGGAACGCATGATATGAGGTAAAACCTGATAGCGGTGGGGTGCTCTCAGGAGCCTTGAACCAGGTTTCTGTCACAGCACAGACATCGATGTTCTCCATGGAAGAATAAGACAGGCCATTGTGGAACAATTCTGCTAAGTATTCTAGGATGTGTGCTAGGTATGTCACTGACATCTATGCCCTTTGATGTGCTCCAAATGAGAAATCTCTTCCATTTAGCTGAGTATGTCTTCCTTGTGGAAGGCCTGCGAGCCTCCAGGATAATGTCCTTCACCCTCTGAGATAAAACAGTTTGGTTGTAATTTAAGGAATTTTCCAGGCAGTTAGCTGCAATGTTTTCAAGTTGGGATGCAGGGTCTTGAAATTGTTCTGCATTATAAGAAGAGGCCATAGGGGAAGAGGCCAGGAATTTGCCTGAGACATGCTTCTCAATAGTGGGTACCAGTGTTGTCTTGGCCAGTCCGGAGTTATTAGTATCACTTTTGGCTGTTCCTCCCCGATCTTCAGTAGAACCTTGTACATCAATGGGAGAGGTGGGAAGGCATATACTGTTAGGGCATTCCAGCTGAAAGAGAGAGAGTCCACCCTCCAAGCTTGTGGGTGGTATGTCCTTGAGCAGAATGTCTTCAGTTGGTGGTTGAGTGGGGAGGCGAACAGATCTCCGGCATTCCCCATGTCTTTGTTATGAGCTTGAAGATGTCTGGATGCAGCATCCATTCGTGTGCATCCATGGTAGTTCTGCTTAAGCTGTCTGCTAGTGCATTTTCTTTTCCTGGTACGAATTGGGCCTGCAGCTGGATATTGAGATTCAGGCATAGATTCCACAGATTCATAGCCATCTGGCACAGAGGGTAGGAATGTGTGCCTCCCTGTTTGTTTATGTACCACATGACCGTGGTGGTGTCTGTCCTTATTAACAGATGTCCTTGTTGGAGGAAGGGTCTGAATGCCTCGATTGCATGCCTCACTGCCAGCATTTCCTTTTGGTTTATGTGCATGCTTAGCTGCCCTTGAGGCCATAGGCCTTGGATACATTTGTCCTCCATGTGTGCTCCCCATCCTCGGTCTGAGGTGTCCGTGGTGATGGTCTGCCTTGTTTTTGGTTTGTTGAAAGGCAACCCTCTGTTGGACTGGCAGGCCTGAGCCCACCACAGGAATTCCTTTTGAAGGCATGGAATGATTGGTATCATGGTTTCTAGACTGTGACTGTGTTGAGACAATACACTCCTTAGGTACCATTGTAATTTCCTCATATGCAGCCTTGCATGTGGGATTAAAATTATGCAGGATGCCATGTAACCCAGCGCCTGCAGGACTTTCCTTGCAGTAAGCCGAGTTTGTCTTGTCAGAATCATGAAGTAATCTGGAAGTTGTTTTTGTTTTTCTTCTGTGAGAAAAGCCATCTGGGTGATTGTGTCCAGATCTGCACCCAAAAAGGTTATCCTTTGGGATGGTACTAGTCTTGACTTTTGGATGTTGACTGTGTATCCCAAGGTCTGTAGCAGGTGTATGGCATAGGCCAAGTCCTTTAACAATTTTTTCTTGTTGTCCGCTTGTATTAGGCAGCCGTCCAGGTATGGATAAATTTGAATTCCCTGAAGTTTTCAATGTGCAATTACTGATGCCAGGCATTTCGTGAATACTCTGGGAGCAGTAGATAAGCCAAAGGGCAATGCTGAGAATTGATAATGCTCTGATCCCGAGGTGTCTTCTGCAATTTGGTCGGATAGGGACGTGCAGGTATGCCTCCTTGAGATCTAGAATCACCAGCCAAGACTCCTTGCCCAACATGGGAAGAAGTTGCTGTAGGGTCAGCATTTTGAATTTTGGCACAATGAGATAAGTGTTCAGTGCGGACAGGTCGAGACTAGGCCTCCATTGGTTTTCTTTTCTTGGTACACGGAATAGTCTGGAGTAAAATCCTTGGCCTTGTTCTGAACATGGTACCTTTTCTATAGCTTTCATCCGAAGTAAATTGCTGATTTGTCTTAAAGCCTCTGCCTTCTGATTTGGTGGAAGGTTTGGCATTCCGCTTCTTTTTGACAAAGTGTGGAAGTGAAACCTGTATCCTTTGACTATTATTTGCAATGTCCATGTATCCTTTGCAATGCAATGCCAGTTTTTTGAGAATAAAGCCAGCTTTCCGCCCAAGGGAGCTTCCAGTTGATCCCTGGTAGGCGGAATCAGAGTCAAGTCATTGGGTCTGTCCTGTAGTAGTGGTTGTAGTTGTAGCTGTTGCACTACTCCCTCTGGTTGGCAGGCTGCCACTGACGGCCTCTGTAGGAGCCCTTCGATTGACCTCTGCCTCTAGGGCGCCTGTTCCTGCCTCTCTGGGCTCTGGTAGAGTCTGGAAAGGACCAATTCTTTGTAGGCCAGTTTCTGCTGAACCTCAGTGGTTGAACTTGCAGGAAATCTTTAACTGTTTGCACAGATTTTGCTTTTGCTTCAACCTTTTTTAGAATCTCCTGTGCAGGGGAGCCAAATAAATTTTGTTTCTCCATTGGAGCATCGAGGAGTTTAGGTTTGACATGGTCTGGCAAAGATTGCTCCTTCAGCCAGGCATGCCTACGAATAACTGCCCCAGTCATAGCTGATCTAAATGAAGCCTCCAGTGCATCATAGCCATATTTTAAAAAATGATTACTAACCTGTTGTGAGTTATGTACCAAATCCTGAAGGGATTTTCGGTGTAAGGGTTCAGGAGAAGAAAGTTTCTTTATTCATTTGATCCAACAAACATTCTTGGTACTGTATCATATGGAATTGACAGTTTAATGCCCTGGCAGAAAGAGTTGCAGATGTATACACCTTTTTTTCCCCATCTCTCTAAAGCTCTAGACTCTCTTTCAGAGGGTAGGGGATTTTTGGCAGTAGCGGCTGCAACCCCTTTAGAGCCCTGAGAAATAGTTTCTGGGTCTGCAGCATGGGCTTTATACAGATGAAAATGAGAATCTGTGACCCTGTAATACCTGTCAGGTTTGGCAGGGGCCGGAGGAAGAGAATCAGCGGCTGTACTGACATCATTGTACACATCATCAATTACATTTAGAACAGGAGGTATAGCTAAGGGCCTATGCTGAGGCAAATGCAAAAAGGTCCTTAATCTCTTTCTGGAATCAGAAAAATCCTGACCTTGCCATTGAAAGTGCTCTCTCATGGAGTGTAAAGTCTCCCCAAAAGAAAATTCTTCAGGAGGGGAGGCCGAAGGGATAGATTCCTCTGCATCTGAATCCTCATAAGGCGAGTAAGCCCCTTCCTGGTGGTCTGACAAGTCAGATCCATCTGTGGAGTAATCTGAGGAGTGAGGTTCAGAGGTGTCAGTCCTGGGCCTTTTGTCTGGAGGAGGTTGAAAGGCCCTGTCTGGGTGAGGTTGTGAACCCCTAATTAAAGAGATAAGATCCTCAGCAAGGCTGAGGATCTGAGAACTAGAGGAAGGCCTCTGGGATGCAGATTTGGCAGGCAAAGCTTTTGAAAGTTTGGCAGCTTTAGCCCTGGAAAAGGCCTTAATAGACATAGAAGCTGGGGGCCTAGCTGCCCCACGTGCAGGGGTAGAAATGTCCAAAGGCATGGTGTCGGACAATTCCTGAACACTAGCTTCGGTAGGGAGTTCTGAAGCCGACTCAGCTGGGGCCTCTTGGGCCTCGGTGGTCGGAAGTAAGGTTTCGGAAGAAGGAATCGCCGTGGACTCTGTTTCGTCCGAAACCGAGACACTCGCGGTAGGCCTAGCCGTGGTTTCAGCCAAAACCATGGGCCGCGAGTGTCTGTCCTTTTCCTTGCGTTTTTTGACCATATGCGAAGTCGGAGTCTCCGACGGCATTTATAAGCAAAAGCGGCTCCAAAAAATTCCTCTGCAAACTCCGACCGACGTCTAAGAGTTCGTCGGTTGAAGGAGGCACAGGCTAAACAGGCTGATACGTCGTGGTCTGGGCCTAAGCAAGGAAGGCAGTAAGAATGGAAATCCTTAGGAGGTATTTGTTTCCCACAAGTTAAACAATTATTTACTTTGTCTGACATCGGCTGAGGCAAGAAAGAGTCCCCAACGGGGTACTTAGCTTTTTCAAGTCTTCGGTAGCTGAAATCTCTGGATCTGACCGACCGGCACTTGCGAACAGCTTCTGCTTGGGCACCGCTGCAAGAAAGACTGAGGAAAATGGCGCCGGCTGATGCTTTTATACCCCAGGCTCTGACGCGGGAAAGTGCGACATCAGCCGAGGCCAGACCCAGACTTTGGAATCCGGCCGACCGAAGGGCTGCCTGAGGCAGGACAACCCATATGTTATGACTGCAGATGCATCCTTGAAGGACATCTGTACTATGTTCTTCGTGTTTCACTGTGTCATCACACTTTGGTTGATTCCCAAAGCTGAAGAATGGGTGGAGGCAGTCAAGACTAGTTGGGGCTGGCTAGTATGCCCTCCAGGACTGCTGTTGCAAAGCCCGCCTAGATTTGGGAAAGATAGGGAGGTGGTAATGCTTGGTGAAGGTATGAACAGAACTCCAAGTAGCAGCTTCCAGAATGTCCCTGGTAGGGACTCCTCTGAGAAAGGCTGTAGAGGTTGAAGTTGCCCTAGTGGAATGTGTTCTGACCCCCTGAGCGGGTGGTTTCCCATGGTGTTTGTAACAGAAATGTATACAGTGTGATATCCATTTGGAGATGGTTTGTTTCGATATGGCCTTGCCCTCTGCCCCTGGTGCAAAGCTGACTAGTAACTTGTCAGATTTCCTAAAGGGCCTAGTCCTATCAAGGTAGAATCTGAGCACATCTAGAGTGCAGGATCCTTTCCCCCTTATTTTGAGGATTAGGGAAAAAGGTGGGCAAATGGAGAGATTGGTTGACAGCCACACTAGACACCACTTTAGGCATAAAAGTTGGGTTAGTCCTGAGGGAGACCCTGTTAGCATGAAAATTAATGAAGGGTTCCACAGCCTTAAGTGCTTGTAGCTCAGACACTCTTCTAGCTGAAGTGATGACCAGAAGCAAGGCTGTTTTCCAAGAGAGGAATTTTAACTCTGCTGATGCTGCAGGCTCAAAGGTTGTAGCGCGAGCTTTTCCAACACAACATTAAGGTCCCAAGCAGGGATGGGGGCTCTTCTTGGTGGCCTTAAGTTGTTAGCCCCTCTACGGAACTGCTTGATAAGAGGGTGAGAGAAGAGAGGTGGCTCAGTGCTGTAAAGAGAGGAGATGGCAGAGGCATGGATCTTAATGGAAGAGAAGGACAGGCCTTTGTGGAGTAGGTCTGCTAGGTAATCCAGGATAAGAGGTAAGGAGGGCTGTGCTGTACGAATCCAGGAACAATACCTTTTCCACTTATCAGCATAGGATTTCCTTGTACTCTGTCGTCTGGATTCATGTAGGACATCCAGTACTTGCTTGCTTAGGCTGGCCACTGGAGAAGAATTCAAGAAATAAGCCAGGCTGCAAGGTTCAGGGTCTGCAATTGCAGATGCAAGATCTGTCCCTCCTGCCGAGTCAGGAGGGTTGGGATCTGGGATAGGTGCTACTGGGGCACTGGTGACAGACTGCGCAGTAGTGGGTACCAGTGTTGGCGTGGTCAGTCTGAGGCAATCAGGATTGCCCTTGGTCTTTCCTGCCTTATCTTGAGTAATACTCTTGTAAGAAGAGGCAGAGGGGGAAATGCATAGATTGAGAGGTTTGCCCACTGGAAGGATAGGGCATCCACTTTCCAGGCCTTGCTGTGTGGTACCCTGGTGCAGAATTTGCTGAGCTGGTGGTTGTAGGGGGGAGGCAAATAGGTCCATTTTTGGGGTAGCCCATTTCTGGATCACAAGGCTGAAGGTGTTGTGGTTTAATTGCCGCTCGTGTGGGTCTAGGAAATTTCTGCTTAAGTTGTCTAGCAGAGAGTTTTGGTTGCCTGGCAGGAATTGAGCTTGCAGATGAATATGCATGGCTGAGACAGTGTTCCACAGCGTCATGGCTAGCCTGCAGGGCGGGTAAGAGTGGGTTCCCCCTGCTTGTTGATGTACCACATCACTGTGGTGTTGTCGGTTTTGATTAGTAGGGGTCCTGCTGAGAGTAGGGATCTGAAAGCTATCAGAGCATGTTGAAGGTCCTGGTGAGTAGGGATCTGAAAGCTATCAGAGCATGTTGAACAGCTAGCATCTCTTTTTGGTCGATATGCAGATGAATTTGGTGTGGGCATGAATGCACCTGCTGTCCAGATGTGCACCCCAGGCATAGTCTGATGCGTTGGGTTAGGTTCTGGGCGGCATGGGGTTGTGTAAAGGGAAGTCCCTTGTTGTAGTTGCATGCTGTTGCCCATCAAAGTAACTCTATCCTTAGACAAGGTATTATAGGTATGATAGTGTCCAGGTCCTGAGAATGTTGGCACCAAAGACTTTTTAAGTACCACTGAAGCTTCCTCATATGCAGTCTGGCATATGGAATTAGCAGAATGCAGGAGGCCATAAACCTTAGAGCCTGCAGGATATTCCTTGCGGATAGCTGGGTTCTGGTGGCCATTTGAGTGAAGTAGTCTGTCAGACAGACTTGTTTTTCTGGAGTAAGGAATGCCATCTGGGATGTGGTGTCTAAGCTTGTTCCCAGGAATACAATTTTTTGACTGGGGACTAGTTTGGATTTCTTTTCACTGATAGTGTGCCCAAGGGAGGTTAGAAGGTCCTTTACAAATGTCAGTCTGCCTGAATCAGGCAATCGTCCAAGTAATGGTAAATCTGAATATTTCTCTACCTGCAGTAGGCAATGGCTGGAGCCAGGCATTTTATGAAAACTCTGGGAGCAGTGGATAAACCAAAGGGAAGTGCAAAGAACTGATAATGCATAGATCCTTCCCTGAAACATAGATATTTCCTGCAGGAGTCCCAGACTGGGATGTACAGATTAGCCACTCTAGACCTAAAGGAGGCCTATCAGGCATCTTTAGAGAGCATAGGGAGAAGCTGCTGTAGGGTGAGCATTTTGAATTTTGGTACCACCAGGAAGGTGTTTAGAATGGATAGATCTAAGATTGGGTGCCAGGTACCCCCTTTTCTGGGTACCAGGAAATGTCTGGAATAAAAACCTTGGCCTATCTGTTCTGCAGGAAGAGGTGGAATTGCTCTTATGGAGAGCAGGGACTGAACATGGTTTTGTGCCACTGCCCACTACCTAAGGGCATTTATAAGCCTAGCCCAGAGTTTTGTGGCTTTCGACACCCCTTTAGTTTGGAGGATACTATGCCCATTATTTTGCTGTGCCTCTGTCAAACAGTGACACTGAGATAATCCCTGGGGTATATCTGCTATCTCCCATCCATTGGAAAAGATTTCTCTTGAACAAAGCCAGCGAGGTGCTCTGCCTCACATGTACCGGGATTTTGTTCCACAGCATGGGGAGTCTCTGGGTGATGAATCTATCCCTCCAGCACGTCCTATTAATAACCGTGTCAAGGTTTAAGTCTCCCGCCCTTGTAGTTCTGAAGGATCTAGATTTTTTGAGGTGAAGCATGTTCATCAATTCTGGGTTGGACATGGCCTTGTATGTCAGGCACAGGTCACCTCTGAGCAGACGGTAAGCGACTGAATAGAGCTGGAGTTCCTTCAGTCAGGCAGCATAGGACATATTTTTGAGACCCTTTATCCTTTTGGTGAGGAACTTTTTGGGCCTTTCCAGTTGCTGCAGGTGTCGTGTCAGATACATTCCGAATGGGGCATTGTACTCAATCATTGGTCTGATGAGTGATGAGTACAGGGGGACGATGACCTCCCTTGATCTAGATGTGAATCCCTTCATAATCAGGTGGGCAATGTAGAAGGTCTTCCTAACTACTTTGGCAACGTGAGTGTCAAACGAAAGGTTACTGTCAACCTGGGTCCCCAGATCCCTGATAACCTCTTCTGTGCTTAGTGGGTTGCCGCCTATATGGTAGCTAGGGGTAACCTTGTTTTTCCCGAAGGGTATGACTATGCATTTTTTGGCGTTTAACTTTAGGCCATGGCTCTGGCACCAGTTATCCATTTCTATAAGACCCTTCTGAAGGATATCTGTGTCAGATGTGTTCTCAACTATGGCGCCCAGTTTGCAGTCATCTGCAAATTTTGTCAGCCATAATCCTCCTGTGTTTGCTTGTACTTCTGAAAAGTAGATGCCGAACAGGAGTGGGCCCAGGACTGAGCTCTGTGGGACACCACTTGCGACAGGCTTCGAGTCTGACATGGCGCCAGCAACTCTGACCCTGTGGGTTCTGTCACTTAGCCAGTTTGCAACCCATCTTGTGACGTATGGGTTTACATTTAAGCTGATGAGTTTTTCAATGATACCCGAGTGGGGTATTGTGTCGAAAGCCTTTGCCAGGTCAAGGTAGGCTGTGTGGACTGCCTTTCCCTCATCAATGGCCTTGGTGACTGTTTCGAAAAAGTCAACCAAGTTTAAAAGGCATGATCTGCCTTTGACAAAGCCAAACTGGGTCGGATCCAAAGTCTGCAAGTCCCCTATGTCTTTATTTAGGAGTTCCATTATGATCCTCTCCATAGCTTTGCAGATCAGGCTTGTCAAGCTGATGGGACGGTAATTTCCAGGGTCGGTGGAGGCACAGCCTTTGTGAAGTGGGACTACAGCTGCCATACGCCACTCCTTGGGCACGTATCCTGAGGTGAGGCTAAGATTAAACAGCTGCCCTAACTGCGGGTTTAATTCCTCATTGAGTTCGTGGAGCACACAACCGGGGACACCATCTGGTCCCATGGATGCTGCGTTTTTTTGCCTTGGAGAGAGCAGTTCTCACCTGAGCGTTAGAGATGTTTGGGGGACTACAATCCTCTGGTATAGATATCTCACCTTTTGGGGGGGAGGGGGGGTGGAGAAGTTTGCACTGAACCTGTCAGCCAGTATATTGGCAATGTCTGTAGGTTCAGTAATTTTTACATCATTTTGAACTAATTCTGAGCATATCTGGGAGTTTCCTCCCAGGTTTCTAACATAGCTAAAGAAGGCCTTATGATTGTCTTTTGAGTCCTTAGCGACTTTTCTCTCAAAATTTGCCTTGGATGATTTTATGACAGATCTTAGTTATTTTACTTATAATGATCAAAGGTGTCTTCCCTTTTAAGGATTTTGCTCCATCTTGTAGTAGCTTCCTCCTTTTGTTGTAGAGCTTGTTTATGGCTGGGGTCCACCAGACTGGACGCTTGCCTTTGGTACAAAGAGTCTTTGTTTTGTTTGGGATTGCCTGATCCATGCAGTCCTGTAGGTGCTGGTAGAAGGCATTTGTAAGTGATTCAGCGGTTTGCGTAATGGTTTCCGCAGGCTCGGGGGCCTTAAAAGAGACCACACCAGTCTTTAGAAGTGTGAAGTCGGCTTTTGAGAAGTTCTTCACTGTGGTCTTTTTTATCTCAGGTGGGGCGGATGTGGACTTCCAGTGAGATTAGTTTATGGTCTGATCTCACCAGTGAGGGGTATACTTCCGGTGTTGAACATTGTGACCCCATGTTCGTGATGATGAGATCTAGTATGTTTTCTCCCCTTGTGGGGATGGTGACTAGTTGTTCCATGGCATTTGAGTTTATGAACTCTAGGAACCTTTGGGCTAGAGTGTTGGGGCTTGAGTAGTGATCCCAGTCTATATTCAGGTAGTTGAAGTCACCTAGTATGATGGTGTTTGGAGATACATTTATCCCCTCCAGTGTTTTCAGGAAAGCTATGTGAGGTTCCTGAGATTGAGAGGGTGGCCTGTAACATGCTACAAATTGCAGAGCAGTCTTGCCTATGGTTAATTGCACCTGGATGGTCTCCGATGCATCGTTGCCACCAACCTTGAGGTGTGGGTGTCCTTGATGAATATAGACAACCCCCTCCTTTCTTGGTGTTGTCCGGACTTTGGGGCCGGAACGCATGATATGAGGTAAAACCTGATAGTGCCGGGGTGCTCTCGGGAGCCTTGAACCAGGTTTCAGTCACAGCACAGACAATCGATGTTCTCCATACTGAGAAGGGCCTCGAGTGCGTGCATCTTGAGGTTGAGACTTCTGGCATTGAGCAGCATTACCCTTAGTTTTTTTCCTTTTTTGTGTTCTAGGGTGGTAGGTTTAGAATTTGAGCCTTGCCTAAAAAAGGCTCTATGGGGGTGACAAGAGCCTTTGCCAATATCCGGAAGCCCAGGGGTGACAGGTGCAAGCCGTCCCTTGCGAAGCAGCGTGGCTTGTCCAGCATGTCATCCCAGGCAGACAGACATTGGATCCCCTTTGAATGACACCAGAGTTTAAGCCAATTATTAAAGCTGCTCATCTTGTCTCTGTATTGTGGCATCATTCTTGGTGAAGGTAGGATACTGCTCAAGGTCAGGGTCATACCTGCCTGGGCTACATAATCAGAGAGCTCCTCTAGGTCTCTTTTCATGTAGTCCAAGGAGGTACGTCTCAGGTCGTGCACACCAGCGTGGACAATGACAGAGTCGTACTTGTACCTGCTGTTGAGAGACCTGAGTGCTTGCGTTATGTGGCGGATTCTAGCGCCCGACAGGCAGCTTACTGTGACCTTCTCCTTACTCAATCTGGTGAGCGGGACGTCAGTGTGTCTGACTATGGAGTCACCAATGACGAGTGTGTCTGGCATTGTGTTTGGCCTTAAGGGCTGTGACTGTTTGGCACACTGACTATGTGGTCTATGTGTTGCATGTGTTGGGTTGGTAGCATGTGGAAATAAAATTTGTAACCTCTGGGATACTATGTTGAGGACCCATCGATCGTTGGTGATGGAGGTCCAGTTATTTGCATGGTGGGCAAGTTTTCCTCCTAAGGGCACGAGCAACTGGGCAGAGGTGAGGAGTGGAGTGGAGAAGTCATTGTGAATTCTTTCCGTAAGGGGGTGGCTTAGCACACCCTGCTTTAGAAATGGAGGTACTCCATTGCTTAGATCTCTGCATATCCTGAGACTGTAATCTGGAGGGTCTGTTTCTCCTGGGTCTAGTTAGAGATGGCCTTGAGGGGGCTGGAAAGGACCAATGTTTTGAGGGGCAATGCCTACTGAATCTTGGAGGCTGCACTTGCAAAAAATCTTTGACTGTCTGCATAGACGTAGCCTTTTCTTCCATCTTTTTTAAAACCTCTCCTGCTTTGGTGCCAAACAGATTGTCCTTGCTAAGAGGAGCACCCAATAATTTTTATTTGACATGGTCTGGCAAGGTCTACTCCTTAAGCCAGGCATGCCTTCTAAGTATAGAACCTGTGACTGCTGACCTGCAAGATGCTTCTAGGCAGTCAATCCCACATTGCAGGGTATGCTTGCTGACTTGGATTGCAGAATGCATAAGCTTCTGTAAATCTTTACTTTCTGCACAGTCAGGAAAGGTAGATAATTTTTGCTTAAGTTCCATAGTATGCTGCTGGTATTTCAGCATGTGGAACTGACAATTCATTGCTCTAATGGCGAGAGATGCAGAGGTGTATACTTTTTTACCCCATCTGTCTAAAGCTTGGGAATTCCTGTCTGAGGGGGTGGGATTCTTAGCTGTAGTTGCTTTTATTCCTTTAGGTACTTGGGAGATGACCTCCGGGTCAGCAGTAGGATTTTTAAAGACAAATTTGAGAGAGTCAGGAACTCTGTAGTACCGGTCAGGTTTCCTTGGAGCAGGGGATAAAGTATCAGGAGTTAGACTGGATTCCATAAAGACATCATCCAAAACAGGAGGGATAGCTAGGGGTCTGTGCTGAGGTAAATCTAAAAAAATCCCTGAGTCTCTCTTTGCACGGTGGATAATCCTGGCATTCACAATGGAAATGGTCTCTCAAAGTAGGTAGGGCTTCACCAAAAGAAAAATCCTCTGGAGGGGAGGCAGAAGGAATGGATTCCTCTGCATCTGAATCCTCATAGGCAGATAAGGGCATGTCTTCATACTCAGAAACCTCAGAGTCGTCCGACTCTTTGTCAGATAACGCTGCTAGGGACAAGTCTCTTTTTCTTTTAGCAGGGGAAGGCTGGCTTCCCCTAATCAGCATTATCATGTCTTCTACCATTTTAAGCATCTGAGATTGTGGCAAGGAAGCAGGCGCTTGAGTTTGGGTCATCATTTTTTTAGGCGTAACTCATACTCTTGGCCTTAGAAACTCGGCAATTTTAGAAAGAACTGAAGACGTGAAAGAAGTCGGTTTGTGTCGAATATTGGTAGTGCGAAGAACTTCCTCAAAAGCCGGTACCTGCACAGCGGCTCTGTACCCATCCAAGGTAGAGACATCCGCAGGTTCCGTAGTCAAAGAACAGTCTCATAACATATGAGACTCTGAATGGGTCTCGGTAGCGGCCTGAGAATCCATCAAAGCGGGCATCAGTGGCTGCGAAAGCACCTCACTGAGTACCGGCAAACTGGTGACTAGCTTAACGAAAGCGTCATCGGCAGTTTTGGACCTGTGCGGTCTGTCTCTGTCTTTATCCTTACGTTTTTTCGGAAGAACAGTAGTCAGATGGCCTACCGAAGCCATTTCGGAATACAGAGATAGAGAATTAAAATGTTTAGCTGCAATAAGGGCCCGACGACTAACAGTTCGGGCGTGGTCTGGGCCTAAACAGGTGACACAGTAAGAATGGAAATCTAGGTGTGTTATTTGCTTTCCACAAGCAAGACAATTAACTTTTTCTGACATCAGTTAGAGCAACAAAAAAGGATCCCCAATGGGGTACTTAGCTTTAGAAGAATTCAAGAGGATTCAATTTCGGAACAAAAACTCAGGTAGCGGTCGACCGGCACTCATGCAAACTGCTTCTGCTTCGGGCTCCTCGGTAAGAAAGACTGATGTAATGGCGGGTGTTGGCTGCCTGTTTTTATACCCCTGACGACCCGACGTCAGTCCTGAAGCGACAGCAACTGATGCAGAAATACTTGGCCTCCGGTATTCGGGCCGACTGAAGGCTACCCCTGGCAGGATAACCCAAGTGTAATGACTGCAACAGTGAAACACAAAGAACATCTAGTACAAAGTACAGTTGTGTACACATACCACAAACGTAGATGTTAGAGTGTATTCACTGTTGCAGTCATCACATTTGGGTTATCCTGCCAGGGGTAGCCCTCAGTTAGCCCGAATACCAGAGGCTTAGTATTTCTGTGTCAGTTGCTGTCGTTCCAGGACTGACGTCACATCATCAGTGGTATAAAATCAGGCAGCCGACACCATCACATCAGTTTTTCTTGCCCCATCAGGAGCCCCCAAATAGGGAGCTAGGTTATGGTGAAAGAACACCACCAGTAGAAAGTAAATGCCAAAAACTCCCTGTAAGTAGAGAGAGAAGGGAGATGGGGAGAGAGAAATTCAGGACTGCAACAGTGAATACACTCGAACATCTACATTTATGGTGAGTGGACACAACTGTACTATGTTCATGTTTCACTGTTGCAGTCATCACATTTGGGTAGATTCCCAAAGCTGAAGAAAAGGGTGGAGGCAGTCAAGAAGAGTGGGGGCTGTCTAGGATGCCCTGCAAGACTGTGGTGGCAAAGCCTGCCCTGGATATGGAGAAGATAGGCAGGTGGTAATGCTTGGTGAAGGTATGAACAGATGTCCATGTTGCAGCCTCCAGGATGTACCTGGTGGGGACCCCTCTGAGAAAAGCTGCAGAGGTGGAGGTTGCCCTGGTGGAATGTGCCCTGACCCCCTTTGGGGGCAGTTTCCCATGCTGTTTTTGTAGCAGAAATGAATGCAGTGTGCTAGCCATTTGGAGATAGTTTGTTTGGATAAGGCTTTGCCCTCTGCCCCTGCTGAGAAGCTGACTAGCAACTGATCAGTTTTTCGAAAAGATTTAGTCCTGTCCAGACAGAATTTGAGCTGTCTGTGCACATCTAGAGAGTACAGAGTACAGAATCCTTTCCCCCTTGTTTTGTGGGTTAGGGAAAAAGGCGTGCAAATGAATGGCCTGGTTGAGAGCCACACTGGACACCACTTTAGGCATGAAGGATGGGTTAGTCCTGAGGGAGACCCTGTCAGCATGGAAAATGATGAAGGGCTCTACAGTCATGAGTGCTTGTAGCACTGATACTCTTCTAGCTGAAGTGATGGCCAGAAGCAAGGCAGTCTTCCAAGAGAGAATTTTTAACTCTACTGAAGCTGCAAGTTCAAAGGGGGGGAGGGTGAGCTTTTCCAACAGAAAGTTAAGGTCCCAAGCTGGGGTAAGAGCTCTTCTGGGTGGCCGTAAGTTGTTAGCCCCTCTTAGGAACTGTTTAATGAGAGGGTGTGAGAAGAGATGTGGCTCTGTGCTGTAATAAGCAGACATTGCAGAGGCATGAATTTTAATAGAAGAGAAGGATACACCCCTGTGTAGTAGGTCTGCCAGGTAATTAAGGATGAGAGGTAGGAAGGGCTGTGCTGTTCCGGCTCCCTTAGCCTGGATCCAGGTGCAAAACCTTTTCCACTTGTCAGCATAGGATTTTCTAGTGCTGGGAAGTCTGGCCTCGCGTATATCATCTAGGACTTGTTTGCTTAGGCTGCCAACTTGAGGAGAGGTCAAGGACTAAGCCAGGCTGCCAGGTTGAGGGTATGCAATTGGGGATGCAGGAATTCTCGATTCCTCTGGGTCAGGAGTGTTGAGATCTGCGGTAGATGCCATGGTGGCAGGGTGCACAGCAGTGGGTACCAGTGCTGGCATGGCCAGTCTGGGATAATCAGGATTGCCCCCAGTTTTCCTCCCTTATTTTGAGCAGTACCCTGGAAATGAGTGGTAGAGGAGGAAATGCATAGACAGAGAGGTTTACCCACTGGAAGGATAGAGCATCCACTTTCTAGGCCTTGCTGCGAGGTTTCCTGGTGCACAATTTGCTGAGCTGACTGGAGTGGGAGGCATTGAGGTCGACCTTTGGGGTGCCCCATTTCTGGGTTACAAGGGTGAAGGTTCTGTGGTCTAGCTGTCACTTGTGTGGGTCTAGCAGGTTTCTGCACAAGTTGTCTGCCACAGAGTTTAGAGAGCCTGGCAGAATTGTGCTAGCAGGTGCAGTTGCATAGCTGAGCCCATGTGCCAAAGGGTCATGGGGAGCCTGCAGAGAGGATAAGAGCGAGTCCCTCCCTGCTTGTTGATACATCACATCACATCACTGTGGTGTTGTCTGTTTTAATCAGTACAGGCCCTGGGGAGAGTAGGGGTCTGAAAGCTGTCAGGGCGTGCTGAACAGCTAGCTGCTTCCCCTCCATCTGGGCTGAGCTGCCCTGGAGGGGGCAGGAAAGGACCAGTGCTTGGAGGGACAATGCCTACTAAACCTCAGTGGTTGGACCTGTAAGAAGTCTGTCTGCATAGATTTTTCTTCCATATTTTTTAAGACCTCTTCTGCCTTGGTGCCAAATAAGTTGTCTTTGTTCAAGGGTGCGTCCAATAATTTGGATTTGACATGGTCTGGCAAGGTCTGTTCCTTAAGCCAAGCATGCCTTCCAAGGACAGAACCAGTGACTGCTGCCCTCCAAGAGGTTTCTAGGGCATCAAAACCATGTTGTAAGGTGTGTGCTTAGTTACTTGACTTGCAAAATGCATTAACTCTTGTAATTCTTTATTTTCTGCACAAACAGGAAAAGAGGATATTTTTTCTTTGAGGAGTTCCATGGTATGTTGCTGATATTCAATGTGTGCAACTGACAATTTAATGCTCTAATAGCAAGAGTTAGCAGAGGTGTATACTTTTTACCCCATCTGTCTAATGCTCGGGAATCCCTGTCTGAGGGGGTGGTATTGTTAGCTGAAGTTGCTTTGATTCCTTTAGGTCCTTGAGAGATGACCTCAGGGTCAGCAGTAGGATTTTTTAAAAGAAATTTGTGAAAGTCAGGGACTCTGTAATACTGGTCAGGTTTCCTGGGAGCAGGTAGAAGAGTGTCAGGAGTCAGACTGGATTCCATAAAAACATCATCCACAACATCCAGGACTGGAGGAATGGGCAAGGGTCTGTGCTGTGGTTGATCTAAAGAATTCTCCGAGTCTCTTTTTTGACTAAGGATAATCCTGACATCCCCATTGGAAATGCTCCCTTAAAGTATGTAGGGTTTTCCCAAATGAAAAATCCTCGGGTGGAGAGGTAGAAGGAATGGATTCTTCTGCATCAGAATCCTCATAAGCAAACAGGGGTTGCATATCTTCATATTCAAATGCATCAGAGTCATCGGACTCCTGTCCAGATAAAACTACTGGGGACAAATCTCTTTCTTTTGGAAGGGGTAGCCTGGCTTCCCCCAATAAGCATAATCAGGTCTTCCACCGTTTTAAGCATTTGAGACTGAGGCAAGGAAGCAGGTGCCTGAACTTGGGTAGTCGTTTTTTTGGGTGCGGTCCATACCCTGGGCCTTAGAAACTCAGTAGTTTTAGAAAGAACTGAAGACGCGAAAGAAATCAGTCTGTGATTAGGATCGGTAGTGCGAAGTACTTCCTCGGAAGCCAGTGGCCTGCTCAGCGGCTCCGGACCTATCCAAGGTAGAGACATCTGCAGGATCCTTAGTCGAAGAAGAGTCTTGCTGCATACCGGACTCAGTAGCGGCCTGCGAATCCAGAGATGCAGGCATCAGGGGCTGCGAAAGCACCTCACTGAGGACCAGACAACTGACGACTAGCTTAATGGAGGCGGTGTCGGCAGTTTTGGACCTGTGCTGTCTGCGGTGTCTGCAGTTTTGGACCTGTGCTGTCTGTCTCTGTCTTTATCCTTACATTTTTTCAGAAGATCAGTAGTCGGATGGCTTACCGAAGCCATATCAGAATTAGAGGACTGAGAGTGAAAATATCTAGCTACAATAAGGGCTCGGTGACGTATAGTTCTGGCAATGAACAAAGCACAAAAGCGACAGCGGAGGACATCGTGGCCTGGGCCTAAACAGGTGACGCAGTAAGAATGAAAGTCTCACTGTGGTATTTGCTTTCCACAGGCGAGACAATTGTTAACTTTTTCTGACATCAGTTAGAGCAAGAAAACAGGATGCCCAACGGAATACATAGCTTTAGAAGACTTCAACTTCAATTCGGAAACGAAAACTCAGGTAGTGGCCGACTGGCACTCGTGCGAACTGCTTCGAGCTCCTCTGCAACAAAGACTGATGTAATTGCGTCAGCTGCCTGATTTTATACCACGGACGACCCAACTTCAGTCCTGGAGCAACAGCAACGGACGCAGAAATACCAAGCCTCTGGTGTTCAGGCCGACTGAGGGCTACCCCTGGCAGGATAACCCAAATGTGATGACTGCAACCGTGAAACACGAAGAACATCTACACTATAGCATGGTGTGAAACATCTGTTACACAAACAGTAGCCTTCTCAATGTACCATATTTGAACAAATATTAGTACCTTAACAAGCACTTTCCACTGAACTGCCACACTTGTTGCTACACAACGTTACTGTCACTGCACTGATTAATAAGCAGCCTTTTTCAAATAAAGGCCTGTTCTATGGTTAACTCGTGTTAATCAAATGCTTCAGGCCCAGTACTAAAAATGACGAGGCATAACTAAAAAATGCAGCCTTTTAACCTATAAGTGATCAAATATGTTGAAAGAAGGGGTGTAATTTAAGACTGTCAAATATCAAAAATTCTTATTTTCCAAGCAAACTTAGAAGTTCAAGAAATCCCCAAAGAAAATGAAGCTCAAAGCTGGCCTGTCTAGATTCCAGAAGAAAACGTCTCACTGTTTACTCAAAACAATGTTTCACTAAAACACCAAATTAAATCCATAAAGATGAGCTTCAAGAGTTTTAGACAGTCAATACAAAGGCATACAGTTTACTATAAAAAGTGGCATTTCTAGTTTCCCTGAAATGCAAATACAAGACTTCAAACATTTAAAGCAGGAAAACGTAATGCAGACACTGCACTTAAAACCATGTAATTAGAGTGGTTCTACAAATGTATAAAAATGGAATACTCTTGAATGAGGGTACTGCTCAGAACTCTTCCTACAAACAATTTTTTGTTTGGTTCTAGGGATGAAAAGGTCATGGTTTACATGAGTCGGTACAGGCAGATGTACATCAGACAGACATCCCCACAAACCCAGTCTGCATTATTAAGCTCTATTTAATGCCACTCTTCTCTGCAAAGGAAGTTTGTATTTCATTTTGATCAGAGACCTGAAAATTTGTGATACTATAAAATACATTCTGCTTTCTCCAAAAACACATTAAAGTCATAGTAAGAGGGCAAAGCATGCCTTTGCAACTAAAGCCCCAAGTTTTACATACGGCTACAGACCACAGGAATCCACTTAAGGCTAACACTATAGGCATCCACGTCATTTTCACATTTTTACTCTCTTCCGCTTTTGTATTTTCATGGTACAGACTCTTCACCAAAAATACAAATGTAGCTCAAGAAGCCACACTAAAACATAAAAACATTCTGGGAAGTATTGTGTGTTGGAGTTTCAAGCCCCCCACTTTAATGAACAGGACACATGTGTACTGAAGTTCCTTCACCCCTCATATACACTTTCCGCTTCAATCTGACTGGGGGGCAATAAAATTACCCTTTAATTTTCACAAGAATTCTGCAGTGATGTCAAAGTAATTCACACAATTTAAACTTAAGCAGGGATACAAAAGGATTTACAAATCTAATCTGAAAGGGAAATCAAGAAAATAAAAAAAAAAATAAATTTTTAAGAAAGTGACCCATATTTAGTACACAAGACTGCTTTTTAACAAATTACTCCAGGCTGCTAGCCCAGTGTCCCCTCTTTCAGACAGCAAAGCACCACCCCTCACCAGTTTTGCCAGAAGCAAAAGGCAGAAGCAAAGTGCGCAAGGAAAAAAGGCAAAGGCCTGCTGTTGGAAAGCCTCATCAAAAATGGACCTTCTCCTTACAAACTGTATCTATATACAAAGAAAGTACAGTTGTGTACCTACACTGTTGCAGTCATTACAATTCCAAAGTCTAGGTCCGACGTCGGTTGCTGTCGCCTCCTCCCTGACATCAGTGCACCAGGGGTATAAAAGATGCAGCCGACGCCATTTTCTTCAGTTTTTCTTGCACCAGATGTCAGGTGCACCTAAAATGGTAGGCTAAATTATGCCAATAAGCATGCATGCACAAAAAACTACTTTTCCTTTATCTACAAGCAAATACACCACATAAGGTTGTATAGAATAGAGAAGTACAGATAAGTCCCAGCAAAGGAAAAGGGGGATGGTGGGAGGGCAACCTGGACTGCGACAGTGAATACACTCGAACATCTACATTTATGGTAGGTACACAACTGTATTATGTTCATCGTGTTTCACTGTTGCACATCTAGGTTGAATCCCAAAACTAAGGTTGGGAGGCTGGTGCTAAATAGCATTAGGCGAGGCTATCAGGCCCTGCAGAACTGCAGTGGCAAATCCTGCCCTGGACTTAGAGTAGAAAGGTAGGTGATAGTGCTTTGTAAAAGTATGCACTGAACTCCAAGTTGCCGCCTCTAAGATGCCTTTGGTTGGTACTCCTCTGAGGAAGGCCGCTGAAGTGGCTGCTACTCTGGTTGAATGTGTCCTAATGCCCTTAGGCACTGATTGGTTATACTGTGAATAGCAGAAACGAATGCAGTGGCCTATCCACTTTGAAATAGTCTGCTTTCAGATAGGCTTTCCTTGTTATCCTGCAGCATATGCCACTAAAAGTTGTTCAGTCTTTCTAAAAGCTTTGGCTCTATCCAAGTAGAAGCGTAGCTGCCTGTGAATGTCGTGAATGTCCAAAGAATGCAGAATTCTCTCACCCTTATTCTGTGGGTTTGGATAAAAGGTAGGCAAATGAATTGTCTGGTTAAGGGCCACACTGGACACTACCTTAGGCATAAATGTAGGGTTTGCCCACAGGAAAACCCTGTCAGGATGGAAAATGATAAAAGGTTCCACAGCCATGAGTGCCTGTAACTCTGTGACTCGTCTAGCAGAGGTTATTGCTAGGAGCAGAGCTGTTTTCCAAGACAAGAATTTTATATCAGCTGTACAGGCTGGTTCAAATGGAGGCAATGTGAGTTTTTCCAAGACATAGTTGGAGGTCTCATGCAGGTATTGGTGCTCTCCTTGGAGGTGTTATGTTTTTGGCTCCTCTGA
Organism: Protopterus annectens; assembly: GCF_019279795.1. Classification (NCBI taxonomy): domain Eukaryota; kingdom Metazoa; phylum Chordata; order Ceratodontiformes; family Protopteridae; genus Protopterus; species Protopterus annectens. The sequence continues at coordinate 173,520,247 of NC_056743.1, read as the reverse complement.
GGTACTGCGTAATGGATGAGAAAAATAGGTGGTTCTGTATTGTAATGAGCTGAAATGGCAGAGGCATGAATTTTAATTGATGAAAAGGAAAGGCCTTTATCAAGCATCTCAGTTAAGTATTGCAAAATCTGAGGAATATTTGGAACAACCATGTCAAAACCTTGTGCCTGGTTCCAAGCACAGAATCTCTTCCATTTTTCTGCATAACATTTTCTGGAGCTAGGCCTCCTGACCTCCAAAATAACATCCATCACTCCATCCGCAATGCTGCCAGATTTAAAGGTCCTGAGTTGGCTGTGCAGTATCTGTCTTGTTGGGTCAATAAGTGAGGAATGTGAGGTAATGTCCATGCTGGGCATTAGTGCTGGCGAGGCCAGTCTTGGGCAATCAGTATCATTTTTGGTTTCTTTTGTCTGACCTTGAGGAGTACCTTGGGGAGGAGAGGCAGAGGAGGGAAGGCATATACTGTTAGGTATTTCCAGCTGAAATATAGAGCACCCACTTTCCATGCTTGCTTGTGATAAGTCCTTGTGCAGAATTTCTGTAGTTGGTAGTTGTGAGGGGAGGCAAACAGGTCTATGTCCAGGCATCCCCAGTTCTTTGTCATCATGCTGAAGACTTGTGGATCCAATTTCCACTCGTGGGGATCCATTAGGTTTCTGCGTAGTTCATCTGCCAGAGTATTTGTCCTTCCTGGCAGGAATTGTGCTTGCAAATGTACTTGGTAAGTCAATGCTGTGTCCCACAAGTTCATGTCTAGCCTGCAGAGGGGAGTAGGAATGTGTGCCTCCCTGCTTGTTTATGTACCACATGACTGTAGTATTGACCGTCCTTACCAGTAGTTGTCCTGGATGAAGTAGATCCTTGAAGGCTGTCAGGGTGTTCTGAACAGCTAGCATCTCTTTTTGATTGATATGTAGATGCATTTGATTTGCGGACCATGTGCCCTGAATACATCTTCCTGCCATATGGGCCCCCCCAGGCATAATCTGATGCATCTGTTGTCAATGTCTGCCTGGCTGTGGGTAAGGTGAATGGTTGTCCCGTGTTGTGGTGACAGGCTTTTGCCCACCATCGAAACTCCTGTTGCAGGCAGGGAATGAGGGTAATTGTTTCCAGGCTGTGGCAATGTTGAGTCCAAACACTTTTTAGATACCATTAAAGTTTCCTCATATGCAGTCTTGCATATGGAATTAGCAGAATGCAGGATGCCGTGAAGCCCAAAGCCTGCAGAATTTTTCTTGCAGATAAATGGGTCTTTGTTGCCAACATTTTGAAATAAGTAGTCAGTTGTCTGGTGTGAGATAAGCCACCTGGGCAGTTGTATTTAAGCTTGCACTCAGGAATATTATCTCTTGAAAGGGTACAAGTCTTGACTTCTGTTTGTTTACTGTGTACCCTAGACCTGTTAGTAATCTTTTTACAAATGCCAGATGCTGTAGTAGAAAGTCCTTGTTCTCTGCTTGAATAAGGCAGTCATCCAAGTAAGAATATATTTGTATTCCTCTTTGTCTGCAAAATGCAATCACTGGTGCCAGGCATTTTGTGAAGACCCTGGGCGCAGTAGATAAGCCAAAGGGCAGTGCAGAGAATTGGTAGTGCATTGAGCCAGCTATAAATCTGAGGTATCTTCTGCATGATTGTCTGATTGGGACATACAGGTATGCCTCTTTTAGGTCTAAAGTCACAAGCCAAGCCCCCTTGCCCAGCATGGGCAGAAGCTGCTGCAGAGTTAACATTTTGAATTTTGGAATATCCAGAAATGTGTTTAGGATAGACAGGTCCAGTATTAGCCTCCAGGCTTTGTCCTTTCTGGGCACCAAGAAAAGCCTTGAGTAGAATCCTAGTCTCTGCTCTTGCTGTGGTACTAACTGAATGGCTCTCATGTCCATGAGGGAAGAAACTTGTTTTTGTGCCTCTGCCCATTGATTGCGTGGCAGGTCTGGCATACCGTTTGGCCTTGGCAGGATGTGAAAGTGGAACCTGTAGCCTTGTGAGACGATATTTAAGACCCATTTGTCCTGGGTAATCATGTGCCAGTTTTCTGAAAAAAAAAAGAGCTAGTTTTCCCCCCAAAGGGGCTGCCAGAAGATAAGTCTTTGGTGCTGGCAGGGGAAAGTCATTGAGACTGTTTCCTGTACGGCTGTGATTTTTTCCTCTCTGCTTTTGGAGGTAGAAGCACCCCATTGTTTAGGCCTGTATGAGCCTTGGGGCTGTGATCTGCCTCTGGGGCATCTGTATCTGCCTCTTTGTGACCCATCTGACACTGGAAAGGACCAATTCTTTATAGGCCAGTTCCTGCTAAATCTGGGAGGCTGTACCTGCAAGAAATCCTTGACTGTTTGCATAGATTTAGCTTTGTCCTCCATTTTCTTCAACACCTCTTCTGCTTTAACACCAAACAAAGCATCATGCTTTATGGAGCATCTAATAGTTTTGTTTTAACATGATCAGGTAGATTCTGTTCTTTTAACCAAGCATGCCTCCTAACGACAGAACCTGTAACAGCGGCCCTGCAGGAGGCCTCTAGAGAATCAAAACTACATTGCAAAGTATGCTTTCCAACTTGTTCAGCTGCATGCAATAAACCCTGCATTTCTTTATTTTCTGCACATTCTGAACTTGTTCTGTTTAAGCAGTGACATAAGACATTGCTGATATTTAAGCATATGAATTTGGCAATTTAAAGCTCTTACAGCCAAGGAAGCAGAAGTACAAATCTTTTTCCCCCATCTGTCCAGGGCCCTAGAATCCCTATCAGAGGTGATAGGGTTTTTTGCAGTGGAAGCCTTGACTCCTTTAGGACCCTGAGAGATAGTTTCTGGGTCAGGGTCAGCAGCAGGGTTTTTATAAAGAAATTTATGTGAATCTGGAACCCTGTAGTATCTGTCTGGCTTAACAAGAGCTGGTGGTAAAGAGTCTGGAGACAGACCGGACTCTGAAAATACATCATCTACAATGTCTAAAACAGGTGGGATAGCAAGGGGCCTGTGCTGAGGTAATAAAAGGAAGTCTCGGAGCCTTTTCTTGGATTCTTAGCAATCTTGGCTCTCCCAGTGGAAATGCTCCCTCATAGTATGCAGTGTTTCCCCAAAAGAGTAATTCTCAGGAGGAGAGGCTGAAGGGATAGATTCTTCAGCATCAGAATCCTCATAGGAGGGAAGAGAATATTCCTGTTCAGAAGAGGAATCAGAGGAAATGGAAACCTGGTCTGAAGATTCATATTCTATCTCTTGCCTAGGCCTCTTATCAGGAGGGGAATGGGAACCCCTGATCAAAGTAATTAGTTCTTCGGCCATTTTAAGCATCTCTTTTTTAGGCATGGTAGACTGTCCAGGAGAATGCTGTACTCGTTTCTTTGTCTTTAGAGCTGCTTTAAGTCTTTGCCTTTGAAGCTGAAGTAGGTTTCACATATAACTATGTAGGCCTGAAAACACCCTCAGAAGCCGATGCCTGCACAGTGGCTCTGGGCCCACCTGAGGGAACAGTTTCCAAGTGTCCAATACCTTGAGTATCTAGCGGCCTAGTCAGCTCTACGTGGGAGTCAGAAGCGGCCTGTGGCTCTGAGGTAGCGGGTTTCAGGGGCTGCGGAAGCGCCTCACTGAGAACCGGTGACAGGCCTAGCGGAAGCCTCATCGTCAGTTTTGGACCTCGGATGCCTGTCCTTTTCTTTTTCTTTGCGCTTTTTATAAACTCCGGTAGTCGGATGCTCAGACGGCATTATATAATTGAATAGTCTGCCAAAGTAATGAAATGCAAAATCGTACCGACGCTTAATAGTGTGTTGGTTAAATCTAGCACAAAACAGACAACTAGCAACGTTGTGGTCAGGGCCTAAGCAAGGAATACAGTAAGAATGAAAATCCTTAGGAGGTATTTGCTTTCCACAAGAAATACAATTAACTTTTTCCAACATCGGTCTGGAGCAAGAAAAGTTTCCCCAACGAGGTACTTAGCTTTAATGAAGATTTCGGATCTGAAATTAGATTTTGAAAATCTCAGGAGTCGGCCAACCGGCACTTGCAAACTGTTTTTGCTTCGGGCACCGCATGGCAAGAAAGACTGAAGAAAATGGCATCTGCTGCATCTTTTATACCCCTGGCGCACTGACATAAGGGAGGAGGCGACAGCAACCAACGCCGGACCTAGACTTTGGAATTCAGGCCAACTGCGGGTAGCCTGCCAGCAGGATAACCCAATTGTAATGACTGTAACAGTAAAACACGAACATCACCCTAGTTACAAATAGTCTTCTACAGGGATATGGCAAGCAGCGGCCTGTAGGTCTATGGTGACCAAGGTGGCATCCTAAAAAAAAAATAAATAAATAATCAAGGGCAGTAATTTTTGCAACATTTGCAATTCTGTGATATTGAGGAACTTGTTTAGCTTGGAGAGGTCCCAGATGGGCCGCCAAGCAGCTTCTTATCTTGAGACTAGAAATATCCCCGAGTAGGAGCCTTTTCCTTCTTGTCCTGGAGGAACAGGCTGTATGGATGCTGGGTGAAGTAGTGCCATAAGGACAGGCGGTAAAAGGCTTTCTTGCTTTTGGTGGTTTTGGAATGCAAAAGCGTGGTACCTCTCTGAACTGAACTGAATACAGTAACCCTTCTCTAGGATGCTGAAGACCCACTGGTCCCTGGTGATGGAGTTCCACTGATTTAGGAAGAAGGAGATGGACTTCCTGACAGAGATTTGGAGCAAACAGAAAGGGGTAAGGAAGGGTGGGGTAGAAGATTGTTCCAGTTGCCCATTATGCTGGGTGGGTTTTCTTTAGAGCCCCCTTCCCTTTGTGAAATTTCTGTCTGCCATCTCCTAGATTGTCAGTCTTTTACTGAGGGGAAGCCTCCCCACTGACTTGTCTAGGTGGAAAAGGCCAAGGTTTTGAAAGGGTAATTCCTACTGTACTTTGGAGTCAGAGAGAGGCAATATTCTTTCACAGTTTTAAATTTGGCTTTCCCTTTTTGCCCAGTTTCTCAAAAACATTTTCAGCTTGAGGGCCAAAAAAGAATTCCTTGTCCAATGTGGCAGCAAGGGGTAGAGAGTCAGAAAGTAAAGCTATGTCTTCAAATACATCATCTAAGTACAGTATGTACAGGAGGAATAGTCAGAGATCTGGAGTAAAATTATGCTCATCAGATCCCTGCAGAGTCTGGCCCTGTAAACACTGCTTAGCTTCAAAACTAAAAGCCTTCTTCATTCAATGCATGGTATCCCCAAAGGAAAGGCCTACAGGTGAGGAAGAAAAAAAAAAAAGTGTCTCATCTAAGTCAAGGTCTGGGTAAGTTTTAGGTGGTAAGTAGCCATAGTAAGACAATTCCTCTTGATCCTTTGAAGTAAAGGAATCGTCCTTTCTCTTCCTAAAAAGCTACTTCCCTACTCCTTTTAAATGGGAAGGCCTCAGAGGTGAAGAGTGAGAGAGCTCTCTAGATTTCATGAAGGCCATGGAGGTCTTGGGCTTCAGTCTGAGAAGCAGTGGTTAGAGGAGGTGGTGTAGCAAAGGAAGTCAATCATTTTGGTTTGGTACGCTACTTTAAAGGGGTAAGCAGAGGATGTGGTCATCCAACCTTAACTTCAGGTGTAGCTACAGTAGTCAGGGAACACAGGAGTCTCTCCTGAGAGCCACTGCACAAATGTTGGAAGCAGAGGCCTGCAGATTGACCACAGACCCAATCAACATGAGCCGTGGTGGCATTCAAAGGTAGGCCACAAAACGACAGCAGCCTCACAAGGGCTCCCACTAGAAGGTTCGGGCCTAGGAGTTGCTGGACCAGGGGGCTGCAATGAAACTCACATAAGCAGGTAATTTTAAGACCTGTAGTTGGAGCATTTTCACCAGCATCAGGGGCCTTTGTCTTTTTAGGTTTTTGAATGACACTAGCAGATGTTAGATCCTTCGGAGACAACAGTGGACTGTGATGCCATTGAAGAAGCTGAACAGGACTCCATATGGGCAACAAATACCTCAACCCTTTGTCTGAGATTTTTCACACAGAATTTTGCACAGTCAGAACAGTGAAAGGTTCTACTGAGACCCCAAGCAGAACAGACTATGTATAAATCCTTATGTGGGATTTGATTCCCACATTTCGAGTAATTGACTTTTTTGAACATTAAAATTAGTAGAGAAGTTTTCCCCAAAAAGGTATGCGTGTGACTGGAAGAAGGTTCTCTGGAAACACGACCCAAATGACTGTGGGTGTAATAAAACTGATGTGAAGCACATCAGACTGCACAGCTAGAAATAAGTGAACATGGCATTAACTGATGCCCTTACACCCTTACATCCAGATGTTGGTCTTCAGATGTCCACCAATGAGGGATGAAGTAAAAGTAGTTGTGGGCTTCAGCATGACAGGAAGACCCAAGATCAGTACTGCAACACTGATGGCAAAATACATACAATTTCTCCACCAAAAGAAATTTTAAAATAAACTGTCAGGGGAAAAAAGAGCACTCATTTAAAAGTGCAATAAAGGACAGGCTTGTGTGTGGTATTAACAGTACTGCTGTGAGAAAGATTTTGCTTCGTAACAGTGATTTAACGTTTAAGAAAGCCATTGAGATGTCAAATCGAAGTTACAGAAAGACAAAGTATGCTTGTGACAAAAGCATGACTTCAGCAGGCTCCAGAGCAAATAGCATGCAACACTTGGCAAAAAGAAGCAGGCCTAAGCACATGGCAGCCACAGCCCCTGTTGGGTCACCAGGGAAATCATGTAGTTTTCCAGCAATTTCTAAGAAAGGAGCATGCTCAGTGCAGTACAAGCGCAAGTCAGCAAAACCCAAATCCAGCTTTATTGTTAACTGTCACAACTGAGGTGCCAATCAGGAGTCGAAAAGAGAAAAATGCTTAGCATCTGGTCAGTAATGCCACAAGTGTAAAAAACAGAACCATTTTCAAAAGGTTTGCAAATCAAGTAAGCCTCATACATAAAGTAAATACATACTAAATAATAATAATAATAATAATAATAATAATAATAAAGTAAATGCCTCATACGTAAAGGGTCGTTCAAAAATGCAAGTTGATCATACAGAGAACTACAAAAGTCTACTTTCTATGTAGATGGTGTATCAGTAATTCTTGAAAAGGTTAATACAGCAAATTTGTTGGCAAAGAACAGAGTGTTTTGTACTGTCCAGATCAATGGTAAATCCACAGAGCTTAAAGTAGACACTGGTTCAAAGTGAAATGTTACATCAGGAAATATATTTGCTAAGTTGAGAACTAACGAACAACTCAATGTGGCTAGCAGTGAGAAACTTGTTGCTTCTGGAGGTGAAGAAATTCAAACCAAAGGCTCAGTAGTCCTTTCATGTTATGTGGCTAGGAACTGTTACAGCTGGTTATTCTATGCAGTTCGAAGACCTGTGCAGTCATTACTGGGTCTCAGAGACAGCTTGAGAATAATCGGCTTTTACCAAAGTTCATCATAAAAGCGCATATCCTAGTTCCTTCCAATTTTTCTGAAGCCATTTTCTCAGAGTATGCTGATTTTTTTCAATGACAAGTTGGGCAAACTTCCAGTTGTGTATTCGATGAGGTTAGACCCTGAGGCGAGTCCAGTAGTCAGACCAGTGAGGAAAGTTCCAATAGCTATGCAAGATAAAGTCAAAGCTGAGCTGGATAAAATGGTGCAGCAAGGTGTAATTTGTCCAGCTGCAGAACCAACTGAATGGGTGTTGTCTATGGCAGCAACCCACAAGAAAGGCTCAGATGAAATCCGAATATGTATTCATCCAACAGATTTGAAGAAAGCATTAAAACAGACTGCATCATCCAGTGAGTACAGTCGAAGAGGTTACAGCCCCAATACCGAATGCCAATGTTTTTTCTGTCTTTGATACAAAAACAGAATTTTGGCAAGTGATGCTTAATCACAAATCCTCATTACTGACCACTTTTGGTACCCCGTTTGGCAGATACAGAATCTACAAAAAGAAGGGTAAGAGAACTAGTATTTTGTCCTTCACTACTGAAAGACATCGATACAGTACTTTCTTCTTGTTCGGTATTCAATAGTACTAAACAGCATGTACAAAAAAAAAAAAAAAAAAAAAAAAGAGAACCACTTCAGCTAAGTCATGTTCCTGAACTACCTTGGTCAACAGTAGCCACTGACATATTTGAGTGGAACAATCAATATTACTTAGTATTGGTAGACTCTTATTCAAACTGGTTTGAGATTGATATACTACCTAATCTAACATCCACTACTGTTCTTACCAAATTAAAACGTTATTTTTCAGTCCATGGTAGTCCACAGAAAGTTATTTCTGACAATGGTACTCAATTTACTAGTCAGTAATTTCAGAAATTTGCAAGAGAATGGGACTTTGTACATGTTACTAGTAGTCCAGAACATCCAGTCAAATGGACTAGCTGAACGTGCAGTGCAGAGTGCAAAGCAATTACTTGAAAGGTCAAAGCGTGATAATACAGTCTTTTTGAATTTACTTAATCTCAGAAACATACCCACTGATGATACACTTGGTTCGCCTGCTCAGAGACGTCTATCCAGGCAAACCAGAACATTGCTCATTACTTCCAGTTTATGGAGGCCTAAAGCTAAAAACAAAACCATCAGAGCCCTATTACTCAGGAAACATTCTATTCAGAAGTCCAGTTATGATAATCGAGCAGATTTCTTTGCCAATTGAAAGAAGGAGACACAGTGAGGATATATAAACGGCAAACGGTTTTGACTGGATTGGTCAAGTAACAGGTATATGTACCAAACAGAGATCCTACTTCATAGAATCTAAGGGTGTGGAATACAGGAGAAGTCACTGACATCTTCCTGTACCAGAATCATTAGCACAGCATTGTTACTGTGATACAGACTCTAGATCTCAGAGCAATCCAGACAATGTTCCTGTTCCATAAAGTGTCTTACTTACTGATTCCACTCCTGATGATGTTCCAGATATTCCTATGGTTGAACATAACAGAGACAGTTCCAGTTGCCAAGTCTAATTCTCAGTTTTATGAAACACGATTTGGTTGTACTTCCAGACCTGGTGCGAAAAACACAGCGACTTGGACACAACTTTACATACATACATAAACAGTTCTGTATAAATGCATGACAGAAAAGCTATTTGTATTATTTGCATGTCAACTGATATTCTCAGCATCACATGACCTATTTCTCAAAGAGGGAGGATGTAGAGCAGTGTGTGATGTAAGAATCACAGCAACTGATGAACATGCATATATAAACAGCAGGCACATGTTATACTCAGTGCCATACTGAGAGTGCAGCCAGAGTGAGCATGTATGAATGTAACAGCTAGCTTGTATGCAAGTTACCCAAGTTAATGTTAAGCTTCAATCGTGATGTGTTTGTACATAATAAAGCTGCCTTTACAGAAGCCACAAAGCCTAGTCTATTACATCCTGACTAGACGAGCGAGAGAGGATTTGCATTGTCATGACTAGAGTACATGTGTTTTTAGGTGAAGCCTAAAAAACTTCAGTGATGGGTCTTGTCTAATGATTAGGGGGATGGAGTTCCAGATTTAGAACACTGACAGTCTAGGCAACAGCCAGCCAAGCTGTTGGGTTTGGATACAATTAATAGGAGTTTGTCGAAGAGCCAAATCTTAGTTGGGTGGTAAAATTTAATATATTTGTTATGGATGGACAGATCGGATTCATATAGTAGGTTATGGAGAGTTGAGAGTTTAAGAGGTGTTGGGGTAGCCTGAGCAAGTGTAAGTGGCCAAGTGTTATGGGGAGGTTGGCTGCAAATTTTGCAACCTTGTTTATGAGTTTGTTGGAAGTTTGTAAATAGTGGTGCAGGAGGAAGCTTCTGGTAATAAGAGATCTAGCCATGTCCGATATGGTTTGGCTTCTAGACTCCAAAATTCTTTAAGTGATCTAAGTGAACATCAAATATTAGGGTTTCAACTAGATGAACTCCTAGTAGTCTAATGTGGGTGACAAATTTATTTTGGAAATACTAGAGAAAGTAACAGAAGGATATTTTTTTATTGCAATGTGTTTTGGAGTGAAGAGAAGTCATTTTGATTTGTTCAGCTTCAAGAATAAACTAAAAGTTCACAGACTAATTGCCTAGTCTTCACTTGTGAACTAGTCTGTCTCTGCAACACATGGAAATAAAGCCATAACTACATCCTGGGATTAAATTAGCAACTTAAGTTTCTAGAAAATTTGACATGGGAAGGTGGAATAAGAAGATGATAGCTTGTTTATCTTGGTTGGATGGGGTGGACTGGCTCAGTGCTGCCCGGACTCCCACGAAGACAGGAACAAGCACTGCAACATGTACACTGGTTCACCAAGCAGTGCACATACAATGTATGTAAACTTAAATACATAAACTGAAAAATCAGCCACTAGATGTTGTCACTGGGCAAATAAGTTGCACCTGTAAAAGTAAATATCATTGAACCAGCAGATGTGACCCAGCCATATCGTGTCAGGGAGTGGGGAACTAAGGCAATATGACTTTTTTTGCATAGGAGACCTTTTCCAACCAGCAGTCGCTTCCTAGTACCGAGTACTGCTCATTTTCAATATAAAAAGGCACTGTGATGGAAAGAGTGGGGACTCCAAAGGGTGCACAAACTACTGTAAATGGAAGAAACAAATGGCCCAAGACCAGAAAGGCAGCATTTCAGAGAGGCAGGAAGAGACTCTGGTGTGGGAGAAAGTGCTTGGAACGAAACAAAAAACTTAGAAGAATAACAGAACTTGAATGATGTCAGCAACTGTAATGAGTTGGCTGTAATCCGCTTCCTTTATGTATAGAGCATAATTTTAAACGAAAAACATTAGTGAAAAAGTTGAAAAATATAGTAATCAGAAATGACAATAATGGTTTAAACAGAAACCATGGAGTCAAATAGATGGAACTGCATTGCCCTATGAGGCAATATACCTACTTTGGTCTTAATCTTGATTAGACTCATTAGAAGAGGATGCATGAGGAAATTGCAACTTGTTATACAGAAACGCCCTTGCAAAGTGAACAAAACATGGTTTCAGGGATTTGTATACAAAATGAAGAAGACTAAGCTATTTGTAAGTATGCACATACAAAACACAATAGAAAATAAGCCAAGACATGAGACAGATGCCCAGTGTCAGAGTCACGGCCTCAAGCTCAATGCTAAAAAGTGCACTGTCATCCCCTTTGGTAAAAACTCTGTACCCATGAACTACCACATAGGCGGCAGTTTACTTAACGCCGAATGTGTGATGAGACCTTGGGACCCAGGTGGACAGTAGTCTCTCCATTGATAATCACATTGCCATAGTAGTCAGGAAATCCTTCTCAGTGGCACACCGTCACAAAAGGTTCTCATCCAGGGGGGGGGAAAAAAAAAAAGGTAATTGGTCCCCCCCTCTACTCATAGATTCATAGATTAGTACTAAGCTAACTGCTCTTGTGGGCCTTTTTAAGCCTAGCCAATTATCCCTTGTGAGACTCAAACCCTGCACCTTGTGCTTGTAAGGCAAACACCTTAACCATTAGGCCACCCTCCCAACTCTTGATACTCATTAGACCCATTATAGAGTACAACAACCCTTTTGGAATGTACCTCACAAGACATCTGCAGCAGCTGGAAAGGCCACCAAAGTACCTCACAAAGAGGACTGCTGGCCTCAAACAGATGCCCTACAATGACAGTCTCAAAAAAACTCCAGCTTTACTCCATAGGATATTGCCTACTCAGAGGTGATCTCTGCCTAACACAATGTCAAACACAGAGCTGTTGGACATGCTGCACCTAAAGAAATCCCAATCCCTCCGAGCTACATGCTCTAGGGACCTAAACCTTGTCACCACAATAGACAGGACATGCTGGAGGGATAGATTTCTGTCCCAGAGACTTCCCATACTCTGGAACAAGCTACCCATCTATGTCAAGCAAAGTTACTCATTAGCACTCTTCAAGAAAAATCTTGATGAGTGGATGGGAAATACACCCCAGGGATCAGTTCTGTGGTTCTGCTCAACAGGGCCACAGGAAAATAACTTTCTTGGGTGGCGTACGCCAGGGAAACCTTGTTGGCTAGGCTTACTTAGACCCTTGGGCCAATAGCCTAGCATCTACCTATGCACTCATATACAAATATGTTAAAAGACCTAAAGAGGTAAAAAGCAAAAGTTGTCAAGCACCAGCACTGATGTGCACCTGAAAAATGTAAAATACATTTACAAAGAAAGCCTACAATCTGGGGGGGTGGGAGACAGACATGAAACCTACAAGAGACAATTACATGGAATATGCACAGATTGTGAGGGCTGTGCACAAGAGATGCCCTTGCAATCTGACCGATTTGGAGCACTTTTGCAAGAAAGAGTGGGCAAATATTGCCAAGTCAAGATGTGCCATGCTGATAGACTCCTACCCAAGAAGACTGAATACTGAAATTAAAATCAAAAGGTGCTTCAACAAAGTATTAGTTTAAGGGTGTGCACACTTATGCAACCAGCTTATTGTATGTTTTTTATTTTTTATACCCCCCCCCCAACAGATTTGTTGGTTTTCAATTGACTTGTACATGTTATAGGTCACATTAAAGGTGAGAAAAGTTGTGAAATGATTTATTGTGGACTATTTTTTTTTTTTATATCACAAAAAATGTCATTTTAACAGGGGTGTGTAAACTTTTTATATCCACTATATCTATATTACCTGGCATTAATACACAAATACCATTCATGGTCTAACAACTTACATCACCTTATGGGGGGGGGGGTTCCCTTTTCCAGGAAAATCTTCTCCACAACTCATGCCACTGCCTGGTAAAGTCAAGTGAGAAAGTACAGTTGTGCACACTTACCATAAATGTAGATGTTAGAGTGTATTCACTGTTGCAGTCATTACATTTGGGTTATCTGCTTGCAGGTTGCCCTCAGTCGGTCTGATTAACAAAGTCTTGGGTCCTGCGTCAGTTGCTGTCCCTTCTTCCATGACGTCAGGTCGTAAGGGGTATAAAACATGCAGCTGATGCCATTACATCAGTTTTTCTTACCCCAGATGTCAGGTGCCCCCCTAATTGGAAGCAATTAAACATAAAAGCAAAGATATACCTCCAATAAAAAAGGAAATACACCAAAAAGGCTTTTAAGCATAGTAAAGGAAAGTAGAGGTATAGCCAAAAGAAGTTGGGGGGCTGGAGGGAGGGTAACCAGGACTGCAATAGTGAATACACTCGAACATCTACATTTATGGTAAGTGTATACAACTGTACTATGTTCTTCATGTTTCACTGTTGCAGTCATTACATTTGGGTAGATTCCCAAAGCTATGGTTGTGAGGAGGAATTTAGATAGCATTATGGCCAGCTATAAGGCCCTGCAAGACTGCAGTGGCAAAGCCAGCTCTGGATTTAGAGAAAATTGGCAAATGATAATGCTTGGTGAAAGTATGTACAAAACTCCAGGTAGCAGCTTCTAGGATATCCCTGGTAGGGATGCCTCTGAGAAAGGCTGTAGAGGTAGATGCAGCCTTGGTAGAGTGAGGGACGATCCTCTGGGGGATAGGTTTTCCATCGTGCTTATAACAGAAATGAATGCAATAGCTTATCCATTTAGAAATGGTTTGCTTTGAAATAGTCTTCCCCTCTGCCCCTGCAGCAAATGCCACCAGCAGTTGTTCAGATTTCCTTTGAGATTTAGTCCTGTCCAAGTAGAATCTAAGTTGTCTGTGCACATCTAAGGAATGCAGTATCCGTTCTCCTTTATTGTGTGGATTGGGAAAGAAGGTTGGCAAATGAATGGACTGATTAAAGCCACGCAGGATACCACCCTGGGCATGAAGGATGGATTGGATTTGAGGCACACCCTGCTGAAAGATGATGAAAGGATCCACCTGCCATAAGGGCCTGTAATTCAGATACCCTTCTAGCTAAAGTGATTTCTAAAAGGAAAGCGGTTTTCCAAGAAAGAACTTTTAAGTCTGCAGTAACAGCCGGCTCGAAAGGAGGTAGAGTGAGTTTCTCAAAGACAAAGTTAAGGTCCCAGGCTGGGGTTGGAGCTCTCCTGGGTGATCTCAAATGTTTGGCCCCTCTGAGAACTGCTTGAGCAGTGGATGAGAGAAGAGGGGAGGTTCTGTGTTATAATGAGCTGAAATGGCTTTGGAGTGGATTTTAATGGAGGAAAAAAAAAAAGACAGGCCCTTATGAAGCATCTCAGTTAAGTATTGTAACGTCTGAGGTAAATTGGGCACTGCTGTGCTCATCCCTGGACACTGGTTACAGGCACAAAATCTTTTCCATTTTTCATCATAAGATTTTCTAGTACTTGGCCTCCTTGCCTCAAATTATATCCATCACAGGTTTTCTGAGGGATGGTAAAGGAGAGATTAATTAATTTGCCAGGCTGCAAGGTTCAGTGTTGGAAGCTGAAGGTGCAGAATCTGGTTCTCCTGCTGAGACAGCAGGGAAGGAGTCTGAGGCAGGTGCCATAGAGATAACCGTGACACACTGCGCAGGAGGGGGAACCACTGTTGGCGTGGCCAGTCTGGAGCAATCAAAATCATCTTTGGTTTGTCCCGTTTGATTTTTAGTAGTACTTTGGAGAGCAGAAGTAAGGGGGGGGGCACAGACTGATGGGTTTTTCCAGCTGAAGAAGGGCACAGCATCCACTTTCCAGGCTTGTTTGTGGGGAGTCCTTGTGCAATATTTGTCCAACTGGTAGTTCTGGGGGGAGGCGAACAGATCTATATCTGGGCTCCCCCATTTGCTTGTCAACATGTTGAAAATCCTTGGTTCCAATTTCCACTCGTGTGGGTCCATGAGGTTTCTGCTTAGTCCGTCTTGCCAGTGTATTTAAATTTTCCTGGCAGGAACCGAGCTTGTTGGTGCACTTGGTAGCTCAAGGCTGTGTTCTACAATGCCATGGCTAGTCTGCAGAGGGGGTAAGAATGTGTACCCCCCTGCTTGTTTATGTACCACATAACTAATGGTAAAGACGGACAACACCACTGTTGTCCTGGAAGAATGTGGTCCTTGAAGGCTGCCAGAGCATTCTGTACAGCGAACATTTCTTTTTGATTGATATGCAGGTGCTTTTGACTTGAGTTCCATTTGCCCTGAATGCACTTCCCTGCCAGGTGAGCCCCCCATGCATAGTCTGATGCATCTGTTAGGGTTTGGGTGGCAGGGGGTGGTGTGAAAGGTAGTCCCTTGTTTTGGTGGCAGGCCTCTGCCCACCAAAGGAACTCTAGGCGTAGGCAAGGTACGATAGGAATCATTGTTTCTAGGTCTTCAGAATGTTGACACCATGGGCTTTTTAGATACCACTGCAGTTTCCTCATATGCAGTCTTCCATAAGGAATTAGAAGAATGCAGGAGGCCATGAATCCCAAAGCTTGCAGTATTTGTCTTGCAGACAGCAGGGTTTTTGTGGCCACTTGTCTGAAGTAGGCTTTCAAATGAATTTGCTCGTCTGGCGTGAGGTAAGCAATCTGGGAAGTTGTATTCAAGCTTGCGCCCAGGAATAATTTGTTGATAGGGTACCAGGTGTAATTTATTCTTGTTTAAGGTGTACCCCAGACAAGTTAGAACCCTTTTTACAAAGGCCAAATGATTCAAAAGTATGCCCTGGCTTTCTGCCTAAATTAGACAATCGTCCAGGTATGGGTATATTTGAATATTTCTTTGCCTGCAAAATGCAGTAACTGGAGCTAGGCACTTTGTGAATACCCTGGGTGCAGTAGATAAGCCAAAGGGCAGTGCAGAGAACTGACAGTGCATGTAGCCTGCTTTGAAGCGTAGCTATCTTCAGCAAGATTCCCTGATTGGGATATGCAGATATGCTTCTTTTAAATCTAGTGTTGCCAACCAAGTATCTTTGCCTAGCATAGGAAGTAATTAGTGAGGAGTCAGCATCTTGAATTTTGGAATCTCCAAAAAGGTGTTTGTGGACAGGTCCAGGATAGTACGCCATGAATTGTCTTTTCCGGGTACCAGGAAAAGTCTTTAGTAGAAACCTTGCCCCTTTTCCTCTTCTGCTACCAGCTGAGTAGCCTCCATACTGGAGAGAGAAAGTACTTGTTTTTGGGCCTCAGCCCACTGAATTTAGGGTAGGTCCGGCCACACACTTGGTGTTGGCAACATGTGGAAGTGAAATCTGTATCCCTGGGACACTATTTAAAACCCATTTGTCCTGGGTAATGAGTTCTTCTGCATGAAGAGCAATCTTTCCCCCGAAAGGGGCAGTCAGATGATACGTGCTTGGAAATTTTAAAAGGAAGTCATCGAGACAGTTTACCATAGGGGGAGTCTTATTATTCCCAGACCTGGAAGTGGAGGCCCCCCACTGCTTAGTTCTGCGAGTCCCCTGGGACTGAAACCTGGGGTTTTTGCTGTGTCTGGGTTTGGCTTGAGAAGACTTGGAAGGGGCTGGAAAGAACCAATTCTTAGCGGGCCAGTGCCTACTAAATATGGGAGGCTGAACTTGTAAAAAATCTTTATCAGTTTGCATAGATTTAGCTTTATCTTCCATCTTTTTAAGAACTTCCTCAGCCTTGTTGCCAAACGGGCGGTCCTGATTTAAAGGAGCATCCAACAATTTAGCCTTAACATGATCAGGCAAAGACTGCTCCTTAAGCAAAGCATGCCTTCTGAGCACAGACCCAGTAACAGCAGCCCTGCAAAAAGGCCTCTAATAAATCAAAACCGCATTGCAAAGTATGTTTTCCAACTTATCCGGCAGAATGCATTAAATCCTGTAATTCTTTTATTTTCCACACAGTCAGTAATCAACATACTTTTCTGTTTAAGCAGTCCAATAACATGTTGCTGATATTTTAACATATGAAACTGGCAGTTTAAAGCCCTAATGGTCAAGGTTGTAGAAGTGTAAACCTTCTTACCTCATCTATCCAGCACCATTGTGTCTCGATCAGAAGGGGTAGGATTTTTAGCAGTAGAAGCCTTAATGCCCTTGGGCCCCTGTGAAATAGTCTGTGGATCTGCAATAGGATTTTGAAAAGGAACTTGTGGGACTCTGGGACCCTGTAGTATCTGTCAGGTTTTCTGGGAGCAGGAGGCAGGGTATCAGGGGCCAAACTAGATTCTGAGAAAGCATCATCAACAAATGTCTAGAACAGGAGGAATAGCCAAGGACTTATACTGAGGTAGGAGAAGGAAATCCCCAAGCCTCTTTTTTGAATCAGAAAATCCTGGCTTTCCCACTGGAAATGCTCCCTTAGAGTATGTAAGGTTTCCCCAAAAGAAAAATCATCGGGAGGGGAAGCAGAGGGAATAGAGAGTCCTCTGCATCAGAATCCTCATAAGTAGGTAAGGAAAAATCCAGATCATCAGGAGAATCAGAAAAAACATAATCCTGATCAGAAGATTTATAATCAACTTCAGTCCTAGACCTCTTAGAAGGGGGGGGGGGGGTTGGCTACCCCTGATTAGAGTTATTAGATCTTCAGCCATTCTTATCATTTGTTTTTTAGGCATAGAGGCCTGAGCATGTGGCCTGGGCGTCAGTTTTTTTAGACATGGATTGAGATTTAGGCCAAAGTAATGAAGGAGGCGTTGATTTAATATGCAAGTCCGTAGGCCTGAATACACCCTCAGAAACCAGTAGCGGCTCCAGACCCATCCAAGGTAGAGATATCCGTGGGTTCCATAGTTGAAGCATCTCGCGGCATACCCGACGCCGAATGGGTCTCAGTAGAGGCCTGTGAATCAGAAGTAGTGGGCATCAGGGGCTGCGAAAGCACCTCACTGAGTACCGGCAAACTGGCAACTGGCTTAGGAGAAGCGTCATTGGCAGGTTTGGACCTCGGCGGCCTGTCGCTATCTTTGCGTTTTTTCAGAATCCCGGTAGTCGGATGGCTAACCGATGACATTTCTGGATAATTAAACCAAGAACCGAAATATTTAGAGGCGAAAATATACAGACGACAGATCGCTCATTAAATAAAGCACAAAACCGACAGCAAGTACGTCATGGTCAGGGCCTACGCAAGGAATACAGAACAAATGAAAATCTTTGAGTTATTTGCTTTCCACAAGTAATGCAATTATTAACTTTTACTGACATCGGTAAGGAGCAAGAAAAAAAGTTTCCCCAACTGGGTACTTAGCTTTAGTTGAAGACTTCGGTTCTTAAACTTGAAAACAAAAAGTCGGGTGACCAGCACTTGTGAACTGCTTCAGGCACCGCACGGCAAGAAAGACTGATGTAATGGCATCGGCTGCATGTTTTATACCCCTGACGACCTGACGTCATGAAAGAAGGGACAACAACCGACGCAGGACCCAAGACTTTGTAAATCAAGCCGACTGAGGGCAACCTGCAAGCAGATAACCCAAATGTAATGACTGCAACAGTGAAACACAAAGAACATCTAAACACTTCATCATGGCTTTTCTTCCATGTTTTTGAGCTGCATACAATGTAGGAGCAACTGTGGAACACAGCTGATGGTTGACATCATATAAAGTAATGCTTAGGTTCATAGGTAGGTACTAGGCTATTGGCCCTAGGGCCTATACAAGCCTAGCCAAAAGTGTACCCTGGCTTTCGCCACCCAAGAAAATTATTTTCCCGTGCCCCTGTCAAGCAGAACCACAGAAGTGATCCCTGGGGCGAATTTCCTATTACCCATCCAATCATCAAGATTTTTCTTGAAGAGTGCTAATGAGGAGCTCTGTTTGACATAGATAGGTAGTCTGTTCCAGAGTATGGGAAGTCTCTGGGACAGGAATCTATCCCTCCAGCATGTTCCGTTTATTGTGGTGACAAGGTTTAGGTCCCTAGAGCGAGTAGCTCGGAGGGATTGCGATTTCTTTAAGTGGAGCATGTCCAACAGCTCTGGGTTTGACATAGCTTTGTATGTTAGGCAGAGATCACCTCTGAGTAGGCGATATGCGACGGAGTAAAGCTGGAGTTTTTTGAGACGGTCTGCATAAGGCATCTGTTTGAGGCCAGTAATCCTCTTTGTGAGGTATTTTTGCGGCCTTTCCAGTGGTTGTAGATGTCTTGTGAGGTACATACCAAAAGGGGCGTTGTACTCTATAATGGGTCTAATGAGTGATGAGTAGAGGAGAACAATGACCTCTTTTTTTCTGGATGAGAAACCTTTTGTGATGAGGTGTGCCATGTAGAAGGATTTCCTGACCACTTTGGCGATGTGATTATCAAAGGAGAGACTACTGTCCACCTGTGTCCCAAGGTCTCTTATCACACTTTTGGTGTTAAGTAGACTACCGCCTATGTGGTAGTTCATGGGTACAGAATTTTTACCAAAGGGGATGACAATGCACTTTTTGGCATGGAGCTTGAGACCATGTCTTTGACACCAGGCATCGGTCTCAGTGAGGCCCTTTTGTAGGATGTCCACAGCGTTAGGAGTTTCAATTATGGCTCCTAGTTTGCAGTCATCTGTGAATTTAGTTAACCAAAGACCTTCTGTGTTTGGTGGCAAATAGGAGAGGACCGAGGACCGAACCCTGTGGTACTCCACTTGCCACTGGTCTGACGTCTGATTTGGAGTCTGCTACTTTCACAGTGTGAGTTCTTTCAGTAAGCCAGGTGGCAACCCATCTTGTGACATAGGGATTTATACCTAGTTTAGTGAGTTTATCTATAATTCCAGTGTGGGGGATGGTGTTGAACGCCTTGGCAAGATCTAGATAGGCTGTGTGAACCACCTTACCCTCATCCATGGCCTTGGTGACTACTTCAAAGAAGTCTATCAGGTTTAGGAGACATGATCTGCCTTTTACAAACCCAAACTGTGTGGGGTCCAGGGTTTGGAGATCTCCAATGTCTTTGTTTACGAGTTCCATGATGATACATTCCATGGCCTTGCAGACGAGGCTCATCAGGGCTAATGGGGCGGTAGTTCCCGGGGTCTGTTGTGGCCCCCCCTTTGTGGAGTGGGATAACTGTCGTGGTGTGCCATTCAATGGGCACAAAGCCTGAGGTGAGGCTATGATTGAACATGGTACTTAAGTGGGGTGCCAGTTCATTCTGTAGTTCATGTAGAAGGCAGCCTGGGATATTGTCAGGTCCCATGGATGCTGTGTTCTTGGCTTTGGAGAGTGAAGTTTTTACCTGTGCAGCCGTAATTACAGGAACTTTGCATTCTTCTGGTATAAAGATGGGCCCTTTAGGGGGTGAGAGGGGGGGTAAAGTTAGCACTGAACCTATCTGCCAGGATGTTGGCAATATCAGTTGGTTCTGTATATTTAGTGTAATTGTGCTGCAACTCAGAGCACATCTGAGTGTTGCCATTGAGATTTTTAACATAGCTATAGAATGCTTTGTGGTTGTCTTTAGAATCAGTGGCAATTTTGTTTTCATAAGTAGCTTTGGAGGATTTTATGAGGGATCTCAGCTTCTTACTGAGGCTGACCAGGGAGTTCCTCCAATCGTGGGATTTTTTTTGCAACAGTTTCTTTCTTCTGTTGTAGAGTTTGTTTTTGGCAGAAGACCACCAAATTGGCTTCCTTTTTTTGGAGAATAGCATCTTGGTTCTGTTAGGGACAGCACGATCCATGCACTCGTGTAAGTGCTTATAAAGTGCATTTGTGTAGGATTCAGCAGTCGTACCTCTACTGTCCATCTGCATGGGTGTCATGAAGTTTGCCACTTCTGTCTTAAGAAGCGTGAAGTTGGCTTTGGAGAAATTTTTCATGGTTGTTTTCTTAATGGGGGTGGGAGTGGGATATGGATGTCTACGGTGATTAGCTTGTGGTCGGATCTGACCAACGAGGAGCTGACCTCTGGTGTGGAACACCGGTCACCCATGTTGGTGATAACCAGGTCTAGGATATGGCTGCCTCTGGTGGGGGTGTGGTTGTTGAATTCTGGATTATACATTTTGAAAGTCTGCAGTTATGAAGGTTAAAAATACAGCAAGTTATGGAAATACACACTACAAGTGCTGGTGATGGGTAAAAGCATTATTGTGTTGTTTGGATTGTTCACAGATGTGTGTCTGTGAGAGAGGGGGGAGAAGGGGGGGGGGGAAGAGAGAGACTCAGTATCTGAGTATAAAAGTCCTCTCCCAAGAAGGTTAAGTCATACCATTACCTATTTAGTCATCTGTCTGTTCTTCTAGTTTATTGTTCTCAATATCTGCACTGGTAAATAACCTCCTTTCTACGTGCTCTGTCTTTTTTATGATCTGGCTTAGTATGGGCTGCTTCTGTTTTAGGTTTCTCTCTTCTCACGCTGTCAGTTGTGCTCTGGTTGGGATATACAACTTGCTCACTGGTCTCTTCCTTTTCCCTGCTGTTATGTACTGTGCCTGCCTTTGGTTCTTCTCAGACTCCAGTTTGTTCTTGATGTTCTCCCTTACTATCTAAAGGAGCTATAGGGTCTTCCTCTCTATGCATCATCAATCACAGCCTTGTTCCATTGGGGATTGCTAATATTAATCCTGAACTGTACGTATCCTCTGGATTTCCAGAGTACAATACTACAGGTTTCAATGCAGTGTGGTGCAGAGGTGTAAAACCAGGTGAAAAAACAAAATGGGAGTTCCCAAGACTCGTTTACCTTAACCTGGAGTCTTAGGGTGTCATGGGCACCTTCACTTTCCCACTGCCCTGAAACTCTTTAAAATCAAAGAGATTTTACAGCTTCTGAGTAAGGTAGGTATTGAAGTAAAGTTGCATAATGTATTGCCTTCATAAATTATGTCCGAATTTCTACCAGTGTGATAGGATAGCTCTTTTTATCTCGGTGAAGGCATAGGTCTTTAATCTAAAATATACTGCCCCTTTAATGAGGGTTATTATACTATTGGAGTATAATAGCCCCTGTAACTCACTTCGGTTCACTAATACTGGACATTTAATTACCTTAGTAGTCACTCACTAACAAAATGCAGTTTTACTAACCTTAACATTTCTAACTGCCACATTCCACAGCTTCCATGTTATTTGTATTTCTGTCGCTAGTTTTACCATTTACATCAGACTTGTTTTCATGGTTATTAGTAATACAAATTTTGCTGTGTGTCCCCTCCTCCCATATTTAAAAACACAAGATATTAGTAAACATCCTTTTTAGTTTAAACACAGACTTAATAGATCTAGTTAACTCATTCTTATACAAATTTTCATAAAGCATTACCCTTTTAACAACTGTAACAAGACTGTTGTGTTTGTGGCTCTGACACATTCACATCATAATAATGCTAGGCCATGCTGGTTTAAGTCTCTCAATTACTGAAACTTGAGTTCTTGAGTTTTTGCAGTGAACTTCACTTGTACAAGCAGGCATCATTTTACCTTTCCATAATTTTTTATACTCATTACCTTTCATATCCATAAAGAGAAGGAGGAAATCCCTGTGAGATGTGCAGCTAGAACTGGAGTTCAAATGACCTGGGCCTAGACCTCCCGACTAATGATTAATTTAAACACCACAATGTGTGCCTCTGGGTCTTCCTCTCAAAGCAGTGGCTTTGACAGGGATGCAGATTGGGATGTAGCGATGGACTTAGCAACCACTACCATACCCATTAGTGGAAAAGTTGACAAATATAGTACTCCGAAATGACAATAACTGTTTAAACAGTAAACCATGGAGTCAAATAGATGGAATTGCTTTAAAAATCAACTGCTTTGCCCTATGAGGCAGTATACCTACTTTGGTCTTAATCTTGATAGACTCATTAGAAGAGGCTGCATGGTTTCAGGGATTTGAAGACTAAGCTATTTGTAAGTATGCCCGTACAAAACACAATAGAAAATAATCCAAGACATGTGCACCCATATACAAATGTTCAAGATCCAAAAAAGAGGTAAAAAGCAAATGTTGTCAAGCACCAGCACTGATGTGCACCTGAAAGATGTAAAACACATTTACAAAGAAAGCCTACAATATGGGGGGGGGGCAAGACAGACTTGAAATCTACACAAGACAATTACATGGAATATGCACGGATTGTGAGGGCTGTGTACATGAAATGGCCTCGCAATCTGAAAGATTTGGAGCGCTTTTGCAAGGAAGAGTGGGAAAATATTGCCAAATCATGATGTGCCATGCTGATAAAACTCCTACCCAAGAAGACTGAATGCTGTAATTAAATCAAAAGGTGTTTCAACAAAAGCATTATACAATTCCTCCCCTAAAACGTGCACGCTGATTGGCCAGCCCAACCAGCGTGCCCGTTGTAAATCCCTCAATATACTAACGGAAAAAGGTCCAGTCGCCCGGACTTTTTCCGTTAGTATAAAACACTGCCTCGCTATGTTAAGAGAGTTTAACATAGCGACACAGGTTTAAAAAAAAGCAACGGAGATCTCCGTTGCTTTTTTTAAAACTGTCTCGCTATGTTAAACTCCTTTAACATAGCGACACATGTAAAGCAACGGAGATCTTGCGATCTCCGTTGCTTTTTTTTAAAGCTGTCTCGCTATATTAAATGGGTTTAACATAGCGAGACAGCTTTAAAATAAGCAACAGAGATATCCGTTGCTTATTTTAAATCTGTCTCGCTATGTGAAACCCATTTAACATAGCGGAACAGTCTTTGCCCACAGCTCTGATGTACTGCGTAGGCATGCGCAGTAAATCAGAACTGCCGCAGAATACCAGACAGCTGCGGAAGGGCAGTAAAGAGGCATTATACAATGCCATTATTTAAGAAAAGTAATTATTTCTTTTCTTAAATAATATCATTGTATAATAGCAATAACCCACTTCTGGGTGTGGGTAATGCTGTATTTACCCACTGTTGGCTTTGTTTGGTCCCTCGGGCTTCGCCCTCGGGACCAAACCACGCCAACCGTGGGTAAATCCAGCATTACCCACACCCAGGCGTGGGTTATTGCTATATTATTTTAAGGGTGTGCACCCTTATGCAACCAGCTTATTGTATGTTTATTTTTTTACATGTTTTCCCCTAACAGATTTGTTTGTTTTCCAATTGAATTGTACAGGTTATACGTCACATTAAAAGTGGGAAAAGTTTTGAAATGATTTATTGTGGTCTAACTTTTCATCTCAAAAACCTGGCATTTTAACAGGGGTGTGTAAACTTTTTATATGCATTGTGTATATATATATATATATATATATATATATATATATATATATATATATATATATATATATATATATATGTGTGTGTGTGTGCACATTATATATACATACATACACACACAAAAAGAACTCACGTTTAAACTGGGTACAACGGTCACATATTTGACAATGCTGACAAAATATGTCACCCACCACAAAATATTACACACTGACAAATTTATCTGTAGTAGAATATTTAGGAATTCAGACTAGCCAAAATATACAAAATCTGTAAATGCTCCTGCATCAAATTAATAGTTTATCATACAGAATGACAAGATTTTTTTTTTTATCAAATTTGGGAAGCAGTGTAATATACATGAACTGCAATCTAAGACTGCACTACATCATCTGCCCATATTTCATAGCCCTAAAAACGACAAACTGATGCATTGATAATTGATAACACAACCAAACAGAAGGGCTCTCAGCAAAAATAAAAAAAAAAAAAAAAAAAAAAAAACACACACAATTACAAAAAGGAATTAAAATTAAAAAAAAAAAAAAAAGGAAGACTGTCCTACTCTAGGAAACGTGTTTACTTTGGTTGAAAGGCAAGATTGTTTCAGTTTGTTTTGCTTCCCATACAGAAGTGAGAATGTTCCATTCCCTTAGCATGCCTCTGGCTAATACCAAACAATGCTTTTTTTCTTCTTCTCAATGGTTTCTTTTGGAAGTAGCATTCATTCTGCTTTCTGTATCAAGATAAATAACAGTAGCCCACAAACTACATCACCAATCAAGAATGCGTACATGCTCGTCTTTCTCTCAAGCGTATATCACACACATGTACACACACTATCAACTTAAATTTACCCTATTCAGTCAAATGAAAGTAACATACCTCTCAACTGTCCAGAATTTCACAGAATGTCCAGATTTTTTCCTTCATATTTTTGGTCTGTTCCTTATAAAATGTATGGTTTTCTACAAATTAGTACAGATTGACTACATTAAATAATGAAATATTGAAATATTTCAGTTTCAGAAGTCATATTACTCAGAAAATGCATAACAACAAAAAATGTTATTCTAGCAACTTTCTGAGTTTATAATAGCAATATATAAAATCTATCCCTATTTTTGGCCCTTTGTCCCCCCCATTATTTTAGGCTTTGTCCAGACTTCCTGTGTCAAGAGGGTGACAGGTATGCTTTCAAAAGAAAAATAAAGCAAAGCAAGTTTCAAATTGCAGTTTACAAAACTCAAGAAAACAGATTTACAAATACTACAAAAAGTATACATCAGAACAGTTACTGAACACAATCTTTTTGTTTCAAGTTAAGTTGCAAGAGTAAACTATTGTCATTACTAGGATGTGTACAAAGAAAATTTACAAAAGAGAACACCAATATACAAGTAATCTTCATTCACTGACCATTTGAAAGATTTGGTGTCTGCTCTGCTGCATGCTGTTGGAAAAGAAGTAGATGGCGTCTTGCATATAAAGCGTTTTACAGCAAAGGGTTAAGACTGTTACAGAGTCATCACATCACAGACATCAGACAAGATTCAAAATGCTTGTATCAGCCAAAAGCAGGTTTGTCTCACCGTCACTACTCAAAATCTACAATAAACTTTAAATACATATTCAACATGGACTCCTTCAACTCACTGAAAAGAATGCCACACTTGAGGGCTAGACTATCTCCATTTGCTGATGTGAAGTCTATGTTTCAACAAGTCCGTTATGCACAAACACAGGACAAAAGAAAAAACAATATAACTAGGAAAAAGCATCTACGGTAGACTCCCTAACAAGAGCTTTCAGTGAACCAAACACGGGATGATCTTAATACTTTGAAGCGAAAACCTCAAAACACAGTGGCAGTTACACTCAATAACACAAAAGAATGTGAATTAACTCTCTCTCACATTAATACCCACAAAAATATGGCAGGGATAAGCTGACATTTGTACAAAAATGTGAAATTTCACACCTCCAGCAGAGTGGGTATGATATTTGTGCCACTTCATGAATTTGACTGAACTTTCACTTCGATACCCTTCAAAACTTATGGCAGGAATAAGATGAAATGTGTAAACAAGACAAAAAAATTGGGGTAGCCTTTGAGGACAGATAACAAATGGCATTTGGTCCACAAGATTTTATGAAAGATATCCAGTTTCTGGACTTCAAGATAACAGCAGACAGATCAACACCTTAACTTCAGCTCTCCCAGCATGAAAACAGAAATGAGAAAGGGGAGTGCCACTGAAACTGTTTTTGCAGGTAAAATTCAGTTACTGATTAACAAGTATACTGCCTGGATGCCATCAAAGAAAAGATTTGGAAAACCTGGACGAAAAGGTAACCAGAAAGGGTAAAGAGAACGCATTGGGAAGGATACTGCAGCTGTTCAGCAAAAAGCAGTTTAAGGTTTAGCTTTGATTCAAGAGACAGCTTCCAGTAAAACATCAATTAAGTAATTAAAATAAAAAAAATGCAACAGTGAAGGAATATCAACCCAAACAACAAAAGGTTGGAAAAAACACAGAAGGCTTAACTGGCTGTTCAGATGAACAGATAACACTTCAAAAGAGAGGGAGGAACTGAAGAAAAATCTGGCTGAGTAGGAGGCTACTCAAAAGAAGTTGCAAAAAAAAAAAAAAAAAAAGTTAGAAGTTACAGCACGCAGTGAAAAACTTAAAATTTCTGCTGTATTAGAGAAAATGGAAGGGACAGGCAATTAATTTTGTGAAATCACAATTAAGCAAGTGGACTGGTGCTCCATTACAGAACTTAATTGAAAGGAGACACTGAACATATGCTCCAAACCTGGCCATATGTAAGCAGCCAAGACCTGTATTAATAAAGATGCAATCATACCAGCAGAGAAAGAGATGATCCTGACAAACCTGTGGCAGAAGGACAAAGTATTAAAAGCTAGAAGCACAATTTGTAGAAAATGATTAACTGTACACCAGACAGAAAAGAAGCAAATGTATCCAACCTATGAACCTATGTGGGAAATATTACCAGCCTATGAACCTATGTGGGAAGCAACAGCCAGGGAATTGTTATGGCTAGGCTTGTATAGGCCCTAGGGCCGATAGTCTAGTACCAACAACGTTGAGAGGCAGGTATGAACCAACAACGTTGAGAGGCAGGTATGAAATTCAAGCTTTTACATTCAAGCTGTCTTCAGAGTATTTTTTTCCAGAAGGATCAATCAGCTCTTGTTGCAGAGTAGGCTAAGGAAGAAACAATTTATCCAAATATAAAAAGTGATCCAGCAAGCAGAAGAGGACTCTCTTCATTCTTCTGACAAAGCTCAGAGAGACTTTGCCAATGAAGCCTTTTCCATTTTTTCCAATGGAAAATCCTTGGAAGGCAAAACAAAATGCACAGGGGTTGAGTAGTAAGAGTACCTTGGACTTGAACCAGAGTCTGGTGCTGGGAATGATTAGGAAGACCAGCAACACTGAAATTACTGAATAAATGACCGACAATAAACCATCGATCACATTTGCGAAAGATGGCTTTGCAAGAAAAAGTGGCTGAAAAATTCTGGACTTTTGTTGACTTTGTTAAAATTGTGGGTGGACTGTAAAGCACATACCCCACTTTACGTCATTAATATTTAGTAGGACAAAAAGTGGGAAAGTAATTCTCAGTAAAACATTTTTTCTTAATATTTATATAAAAAATTTCATAATACAAACTGTATATTACATATAGCAAAGCAGTTATTTAGTTGGTAGTTATGGGTGTTTTAAATATGGGAAAGAGCCTTCAGTGACTGATGTATGTATCAAAGACATTAAAGTACCTTTTTAGTTGTAAGAAATAAAGGCTTTATAGTAGAACAGAAGCTTGACAAAAGCAGGTTTAATGTCAATATGCTGTGATTGGGTGGGACATAAAATGCACTGATGATATGTAGAATTAAGATATTTTCTCTTATTTTTCAAGACTGAATGTCTAGATTAATGCCTTTGCCTTTGACTACAAACAAGTGTTTTTGAAAGCAAGAAGGCACATAAGACAAAATGATGAATGTATAATGCTAGGTTTCCTACAGCTGCAAAGATATAGGCTTGTTTTATTTCGTAATTAGCAAATATTCAGTGGGCGTCAAGAAGCCAAGAATAAACATGAGCCGCAAAGCATCATAGAAAATGATGAAGTCTACATCACATGGGATCATCCATTACCAACTGTTCAAAAGGTAAATGCCAGAAAACCATATGTAGTCCAAGAAAAGAAGACAAAAGTAACACTGATCATTGAAATTGCCACTCCCAGTGACTATAGTGCCCTGCGCACAGACACAAAGTCATAAATTATCAGGATTTGCAAGCAGAAACGAGAGCAATACGGAAGAAAGATACCTAGATAGTCCCAATGGTAATAGGAGCAATGGGTCTTAAAACAAAAAAAAAAAAAAGAGAGTCTACAATCATATTTTGATATGCTACCAATACATATAACTCTGTACGAATTACAGGAGGAGTCATTATTGGGCACACTGCGGGTGCTGTTAAGAGCACTTTTGGCTGACAGAGTAAAACAATACTAATTCCATGAACTTTAATCGTACTTTGCCTTAGGAATGGGGTTCATTCCCATCATGGTAATGGAAACCTAAAAAATTTGAAGAAACAAGTCTTCAGCTGAAGGCAACTGTGCATTCTGTTCCAAGTGAAATTTACAAATATTCATTGCTGAGTACTATTCCATGGAGATGATCTGCATGCAGGTGCAAGCAATTAATAGAGACTTCTGAGAATTCTTTGATAAGAGAAATGGAAAACTTAAAGGTATAATGGCACGTAGCTGAATACGTTTGAAATTATGGGAAGAAAATATGAGATATGTAGCAGCAGTAATACTTTAATGCATTTAAACAGAACAGTGTCAATTTAGTTTTATTTAAAGATAGCAAAATACTAGCCTACGCTAGTACTGAATTATATTATGGGCAAGGCCAATCTATAACCAAATGGGATAGGTTATTTCCAGCACAAAAAGGGAAACTGTCATAGGCTTAAACTGGCCGGCAAGCGCAGCCAGCCTAGTACTTGGCCTATGAACCTATAAATGCAAAGCACAAACAGCAATGCTGTAGGAGATTTGTTTGGAAAGAAATTAATATGAGACTTTGACAAAGAAAGGCTTTTGAAACAGAAATTCAACAGAATATCAGGGACAAAGGAAAAGGGGAGTAATTATACCAATTGCTAGAGGGGTTCCCAATTGTGACAGAATATGGAAAAAGACAATAATGTTAGATCCATGGTAGTCATGGGCTACTGCCAAAGGAAGAGAACTACTCTGCCCTGTACTTATATTCAATCAAAAATGGATTATACAGCTTAAGAAAATTTGGGAGAAAATCACCCTTCAGCAATAAATGTATAGGTGGGGACTGGAACTTGATTTGCAATAGTGAGAATGTATCAGGGGACATAGAAGGGAATATATAACAATAGGGCAAATTTCCAAATAAATTTATGAAAATATCTGGTAAGGAAGATATGAATTCAGTAGTAGAAACTCTGTGGCAGAATTTATTAATTATTCCCCAAGGTACAATAACCTAGGGGAACAGGAATATCTGCATTTAATTGAAAGCTTCAGCACACATCCAATTATTGCAGATCATGTACCAATAAACACCATGATAAAAAATGTAGGGTAATGAAGTAAAAATGTGACACTGGTGCTTTTCCACCTGTTAACCAGAGGAATTCAAGGACTGCGTGGTGGAAATTATTCAAGAGTTACTATGGAAGATAGAAAAATCTTCAGAAGTTACAGCTAGTGAGTTTGACAAAATGAAAATGGAGTTTTAAAACAGGGTAGAAATAAGAGAGAGAAATATGTTTCAGAAGTAATGGAAATTGCTTAAAGGTCCTGACAAATGTTAAAAGTACTGCAGAATAAGGCGACTCTCACAACAAGAGGCACAAATGTAAAGGGCTAAAGACAAAGCAGGAACAGCTGGATAATCTGCATGAATTTAGAAAGATTCCTGTTAAGCATCTATTTTTGATCACTCCAGAACACACAAAATTGTATCACAATTTAAGCAGCAGAACGTAGAAAGGTCATCTCCAAATTTAGGGATATTATAACAAGAAAAACAACATGTAAAAGTTTTAAAGATAATTTGGAAATTTTATGAAAATTTGTATAAACAGAAAGAAATGGAAATAAGAAATATGAGGACAAATCGAAATATTTACAGAGGACTTAATTATGCCAAAGTTAAGAGTCAGATAAGGGTCAATAACTAACCATTAAGATATGAGGGGATGAGATTAAACAAGGCAATTTATAATCAATCTTCAGGAAAGTCTGAAGGAAAAAATGGAATTCCTGAGGAAATTTGACAAAAGGGAAGAATATAAGGATCTGAAGATTTTGTTCAACAGTAGTTTAAAAGGGGTCTATATTACAACATCAAACTAAAACAAGTTTGAACGTTGTAATATCAAACCCTAAAGTCCAAAAGTTGAAAATAGCAAAGCTACGGCACATTGATTTTTTTTCCCCAGGGGAAAAAAAAAAAAAAAAAAAAAATCGGGGAGCCGTTTTTGGGGTTTTGCTATTTCCTCCACTGTGGTGCGATCTCAGAGTTGGCATATTTAAGTAGGGGGGGGTGTGGGGGACACAGCCCCCACTTTAAGGTTAATTTTTTTTGTGATGTAACAGCGATTTTTTTCCCTTGGGAAAACAAAACAAAAAAAATTAAAAATATCGCTGTTCTGTGTTTTTGGTTTTCAGAGTTTAGGGTTCAATATTATAACGATCGAACTTTTGTAAGTTCAACGTTGTGATAAAGACCCGTTTAAAAGGAGGGGAAACCCAACATCTTGGAAGAAAACTGTGATGATTGTATTACCCAAGGATGGGAAAGACCCATCAAACCTAGCTTCAGGCAGACCCATTTCAATTTTAAACCACGATTACAAAGTGTTTTATGTCCATACCAGCTAAAAGAACGCCAAAGGTGTTGCCAAAAATTGAAAGGTATAGATGAATGTGGTTTTGTGGAGGGGAGACAAACACCTGACAACATTAACAGAACAAGGACAATCCAGAGAGTAGGAAAATGCAGCTGTTGGTCTCAATGCAGAAAAAGCATTTGCAGAGTAAGCTGGGATTTTAGTGGGAGGATTCTTCTCTGATAATGTTGTATCCTGAAAAGAAATGCCACTTAACAATAAAACAGACTACAGCTGTAGATTATGTACCCACACACAAACTGGTTCAGTAAAACCCACATTTAAGGGGACATGATAAAATAAAAAAATTAGGAGT
Organism: Protopterus annectens; assembly: GCF_019279795.1. Lineage (NCBI taxonomy): Eukaryota > Metazoa > Chordata > Ceratodontiformes > Protopteridae > Protopterus > Protopterus annectens. The sequence goes on along the minus strand of NC_056743.1, from coordinate 173,488,930 downwards.
ATAAAGAAAGGGTTGATGATGGGGGGTCACAAAATAAAAGTGTCGGATTTTCGATACAGATCCTTACACAGAATAAATTGCGCCTACACAGATCATATTCATGAAGTCGCAGAAAGTATTCCAAGAATTAAGACACAATGAGAACGGAGAACAAAGATTTTGCCTGTAGGGATGGCTACAAGTACCAGAGGGGCAAGAAGGGGCTGGAATTTACTGGAGAAAACTGATAAATTCACCAAGGTATTGGGAGCAAATAACTAGAGGGGGAAAGTGAGTGAGATGAGGCAAAGAGGACATTTGGACTACAAGCTAAAGACTGCCTTCCCTACCAGGGACTGACATAATGTAATGTAACAGTGACCAATGAGTCCAAAGTTAGTATTTACAATAATGCATAAAACATGAGCTGAAGTGAAAGCAATATATTTTACTTACTGCATCCACTTTAAAGCACATTTCAAATTCAAAGATTCATTCAAGCCAGGGTGGTAATCAGCTTCCAAATGAAGCTGCCACTTCAGCTCCAACACTTGTAATAACCCATTAGCATCACCAAAAAAAAATTGTACTTGTTCAAGTACTAAAAACTTAAACTTAACAAAGGTAGAACATGACAAGCTGTGTTTACCTAATGCATTGGATCTATCCTTAAATCTAATGGCAGCATTAAATCAAGGAACATAATGCTTCACAACCTGTTGCCTCTTCTTCTTCTTTCAAAGTGTCCTGGTAACACTAGACAAAGTGGTATCACAATTTACATTAAGACAAGCTATTTGTCTCCCAGTTTTCTTTCCTAAACCTAAAAATAAAGGAGAAAGGATACTTAATGCCTTGGATGCCCACATACAACTCAAGTACCATCTTGACAGAACTAAATGTTTCAGATCAATTCATTTCTTGTGAAGATAAGAAGGAAAGACCACTAGTGTCAAAACAGACCACTTCCAAATGCTTGTCTCAGGCTATTACCTCGTTATACTCACCATGACAGACCTATTCCAAGGAGGGTCAAGTCCCACTCTACAAGAACTTTGACTTCTTCTATGGCTTTTAGGAATGGGTTGGATTCTATAAGTGCTCTAGACGTTGCTACTTGGTCCTCTGTACATACGTTAACCAAAGCACTAGAAGCTGAATTCCCTGTCTAGATCATGATGATCATGCTTTGCCAAGACCATTTGGGGCTCCTGGACCTTTCTCCTTCTTCCTCCCAAATATAGTTATATGGGTAGATTACCATAGCTAAGAACATAGTACTTACCACAGCAGTAGATATTCGAATGACAACTCCCCCCCCCGTGTGTGTGTGTGTGTGGGGGGGGAGCGCTTAGCCTCTCTCTCTTTTGGAAAGAAGGAAAACTCTGAACAGCATCACGACCAAACCTATCTTAGTCAGCTCAGCTCAAGCTGTTTGACAGTTTGGGCAAGTGGAAGTTGCCTTGAAGCTTTGAAAGCTGGCCAGCTGCTATATCCCTTTTTCCCCTTCTAAACATCTTTGTTTTCGTCATATGTGAAAATTTAATAATCTTACATTTATATAAATGAAAAAAATACAAAATGATAACCACTTCAGCTGCAAACATTATATAGCACTTATAAAGCATCTATTCATTGTTAGGTAAGCATTATATGACTCATTCAAATCCTGCCTCTTAAACCTTGTTCCTGCTCTGCATATACTGTTCCCACAATTCCCATTTTTCCTATGCAGTTTGCTCCAAAATTGCTGTCCAAGGAGCAGGTGCCCAATTGGAAGCACTCTCTCCTTAGCCTGAACAAGCAAATAAAGAGCACTAGTGAAATCCTCTAAACCCAACTTAGAGGCCAAACTGACCACATCTACTAGAGACAGTCATAAGGCCTTCTCCACATATGCACGCAGTCTCAAAGGAAACACCCACATCTATTCAGAACTGGTAGTCAAAGAGACCACAAATGCTGTAGATATAGCCAACCTACTGGCTGACAGAGTCAATGAAAATGTCACCCCTCTGCCCCCCCATTAGTAAATCTGGACATCCCCAGTACCTGCCCCCTCCCCTTATCTCTAGGAAACAGGCCATCACTGTCCTCACAAAGGCAAAAACATACAGGATCCACAGGACCAGATAACATCCCAGGCTGCATCCTACATGAACTCAGGCATGAACTTGCAACACCATTAGCCACCCTATTCAACCAAAGCCCAAGTACCGGCTTTGTCCCAGCCGAGTGGAGGACAGCCACTGTCATCCCTTTACACAAAGGTGGAGCGTCCACCAATCTGGGAAATTATAGAAGCATCAGCCTAACTAGCCTGATCTGCAAGGCCACGGAATGGATTACCTTGGACTTCATTAACAGGAACAGTGGCAACCTCCAAACACTCAACCCCATACAGTTTGGCTTTGTTAAGGGGGGAGGGGGGGTCATGTCCATTAACTCACTAAAGGCATGGACACAGGGAAGACTGTGCACACTGCCTTCCTTGACCTGGCCAAAGCCGTCAACACTATTCCCCAATTGGGCATAATAGATACTCTCTCAACTAGGCATCAATCCATATGTTACCAGATGGGTAGCAAACTGGGTCACTGATAGAACTCACCTAATCAAAACAGGGAAAGCACCTCAAGCAAAGGACTCTTAACAAGCGGCATACCTCAGGGATCAGTCTTATGGCCTATGTTATTTGGGATATACTTTTCTGAGGTGCAGGCCAAAACCAGTGGGCTATGGCTGACCAAGTTTGCAGATGTTCCAAAAAAGCCAGCAACTCGTTGGAATACACACGGCAAAACAACACTTTAATAAAAAACAGTAAAACTATAAAACATGCGAGCGCTTTCAGAGAGTCCTCGCTGCTTCCTCAGACATACTACAGTAACTGCTGCTCTTGTTTAAATAGTGATACATCTAGGTCATATCCAATCAGCTGACAATATCTTGATTGAATAAATAAAAGTTTAAAAGGCATACACTGTATAAACACTATGTAAACAATCAAATCATATAAATAATGGGCTAAAATGGTGTGTAAAAAACTATAAAAGCATGCTCTGTAGAATTAGATAGTAATGAAACTGTGAAATATATGTATAAATACTAAAAGATGTGACCAAACATAATAATCAATGTTTCAAAGCCCTGTTCCTGAGAAAAGGTTTCAGTGAAACCTTACTATTTAGTCCAGGTGGTCTGTCAGCCTGAAATTAAATTATCCATTCTTGTTCTGAGGCTTCGGTCTTGTTGTTCATGTTCCCACCTCTTTTATTTTCTTGTATAATGTGTAACACTAGAAATTTGAAGGTGTGTGTGTGTGTGTGTGTGTGTGTGTGTGTGTGTGTGTCTCCCTCCTTTATAACATGCAGCACTAACGCACTTGTCTCTCTTATTTTTAATGTCTCTTACATATTCTAGGACTCTTATCTTTGAGTAGCTAATTAATTTTGCCTACATAGTAGGCTGGGCATTTTGTACAGAGACCAAAGTATACAACATTCTTACTATGACAATCTGTATATAAAAGTGTGCATCAATGCTGAGCTTTCTGGCCGGGTGTGTATACTGCCCCCTCCAAATATGAAGGGGCAGGCTGTACACCTTCTACACGGATAGGTACCTAGCCTATCAGACCTTTTATAGTGGTCTCCAGCTAACTTCTTATAGCACAACTGTCTTTTTAATGACATGTTGTTTTTTAAAGGTAAACAATGGTGTAGCCCCTACAACACTTTCTAGTTCATCCACATTTAACAATATGCCCCAATTATTTTTAATTATATAACAGACTGTACTGGTATTACTTGCAAATGTTAATGGAATACATAATACATCATTCTCTAGATTCCTGGTTACTGTGGTACTGGTGGCATAGTTACTTTGGTTATCCTGGTTGGTTCTCGTCCTGTCATAATAGGGCTTGTACCTCTCTCTTCTCTCATTCCAAGCCACTTTAATTTGTCTATATCTCTGGCTTTATATCCCCTTTCAATAAATTAATGTTATAAAAAACATTGGTAGCTTCATTACTAAGCACATTCCTTAGTTGTCTTTCACACACATCAATGAATAAATCAATCCCAGAACTACTGGGAGGAACAAAAGTACTATTTTTTTTAAAAAAACATTATATTCATTGGATGCACCTTGAAAAATAGTTTTTAAAGTCAGTGTCCTGCCAAATAGCTTCAGTTCTTTTAAAATATTCACCAAGTCTACTCTCTAGGCAGGAAACACAAAGACAATTTGCAGCAATTTTTAAATTTCATCAATACCATTACTCCCTTTTTGAATTTCACATACAAATACTCAAATACAGAAACAGAGTTTTTAGATGTAAACGCACTCAATTACATTCATACCTCCATGTACAGGAAACCCATTAGAAAGAATAATGTTCTACATAGTAGTAGTACCCATCCTAACTACACTAAAACCAATGTGATCAAAGGACAGATAGTTAGATGCACGAGGCTATATAATGATGATGATAGTTTGTCCCAGGCACTTACCCTGTTAAAACATGAATTTAGCAGAGATATAGACAAACAAATTAAAGTGGCTTGGAATGAGAGAAGAGAGAGGTACAAGCCCTATTATGACAGGACGAGAACCAACCAGGATAACCAAAGTAACTATGCCACCAGTATCACAGTAACCAGGAATCCAGAGAATGGTGTATTACGTTTTCCATTAACATTTGCAAGTAATATCAGTACAGTCTGTGATGTAATTAAAAATAATTGGTGCATATTGTTAAATGTGGATGAACTAGGTGTTGTAGGGGCTACACCATTGTTTACCTTTAAAAAACAACATGTCATTAAAAAGACAGTTGTGCTATAAGAAGTTAGATGGAGACCACTATACAAGGTCGGATAGCCTAGGTACCTATCCGTGTAGAAGGTGTACAGCCTGCCCCTTCATATTTGGAGGGGGGCAGTATACACACCCGACTAGAAAGTTCAGCATGGGTACATGCTTTCATACAGACTGTCACAGTAAGAATGTTGCATACTTTGGTCTCTGTACTTTATTTTACTCTGTACAAAATGCCCAGCCTACTATGTAGGCAAAACTAATCAGCTGCTCAAAGACAGAGTCCTAGAACATATAAGAGACATTAAAAAAAAAAAAAAAAAGGCAAGTGCATTAACGATGCATGTTATAAAGGAGGGAGCCACACACACCTTCAAATTTTCAAATTTCGAGTGTTACACATTATACAAGATAATAAAAGAGGTGGGAACATGAACAACAAGACCGAAGCCTCAGAACAAGAATGGATAATTAATTAGATTTCAGACTGACAGACCACCTGGACTCAGGGCTTTGAAACATTGATTATTATGTTTGGTGACATCTTTTAATATTTATACATATATTTCACAGTTTTATTACTATCTAATTCTACAGAGCATGCTTTTTTTTTTTTTTTTTTTTTTTTTTTTAGCCCATTATTTATATGATTTGATTGATTACATAGTGTTTATACAGTGTATGCCTTTTAAACTTTTATTTATTCAATCAAGATACTGTCAGCTGATTGAATGTGACCTAGATGTATCACTATTTAAACAAGAGCAGCAGTTACTGTAGTATGCCTGAGGAAGCAGTGAGGACTCTGTGAAAGCGCTCACATTTTATATTTTTACTATTTTTTATTAAAAAGTGTTGTTTTGCAGTGTGTATTCCAATGAGTTGCTGCTTTTTTGGAACATTATACATTTATCGTTGGATACTCTATCTAGATTCAGGGGATTTGTGTTTGATAGTTTTGCAAATGACTGCCAGCTGGGTGTTGTCATCAATTCTCCAAGTGATGTGGACGTCCTCCATGAGGGTCTCACCCAAACAAAACAAATGACTATTGCCAGAAACGTGGCCTGAAGCTAAATGCTAAAAAATGCATCAGCATCCTCTTTGGGAAGAGTGACGTCCCCACATATTATTACATTAATAACATCCTAAGCACACAGTTGTGAGGGATTTGGGCACCCAGGTTGACAGCAACCTGACTTTCGACCACCATATTGCTTCTGTTGTAAGGAAAGCTTTCTACATGGCCCACCTCATAAGTAAGGGTATCTCATCCAGGGAGAAGGAGGTCATAACATCCCTGTATTCTTCCCTTATAAGGCCAATTAAGGAGTACAACGTCCCCTTCAGCATGTACCTCGCAAATTAGATACAGCAGCTGGAGAGACCACAGAGATTCCTCATCAGGCGAATCCAGGGCCTCAAATATTTACCCTACACAGATAGGCTAAAAGCCCTGTTCCTCTACTCAGTTTCATATAGACTCCTCAGAGGTGACCTCTGTCTGGCATACAAAGCAATCTCAAACCCAGCCTTAATGGGACTGCTGCATATCCGCAAGTCAAGCTCCACTCAAGTAACCCACACCTGGGACCTCAACCTGGTCTGTGACATCAATAGGACTTGTTGGTGGGACAGATTTGTGTCCCAGAGCCTCCCCTCATCTGTGGAACAGACTCGCTCTGCATCTCAAGCAGAGTACCTCATTATCCCTTTTTATGCACAACCTGGGAAACAGAAAATACACCTCTGAGATTCCACCTGTGTCCCTGCTGGACAAGAGCTTTGGGTGCTGACTTGTCTAAACATGGGCTAACCTCCTGACTAGGCTTATAAGGGTATCAGGGCCAATAGCCTAGTAACCTCCTATGATCCTATGGACCAGAGAAAGCAGACTACAGGATTAGTCTTCTGTGCCAGCTGGCGGTACCAAATGCCACATCACATTTTATTTATTTATTTACATTTGTTGACCAGGCTACTCTAACTGCATACATGTCCATTTTCGGTAGAGGCCCGGGGAGATAAGCTCCAAACACATACAATTACAAAAAATGTTGGTACAGTACAATAATATAACAGATGATCTTAGTAAAATACCATTCTTAATCTTAACATGACACAAAAAAAAATGGTATGCATTAGAATGATGTTTCTATATACATTAGATTAACTTACAAGATCATGGTCTCTTTGGTTACTTAAGGAGAAGACTGGAGTTAGTACAGAAGAGTAAAAGGAGAGTAGTAACTGGTAATAAAAAGATGGTGAGCTAGTCAGGGTTAGTATAGGGGCATAACCAATGTGTTCTATGGTATAGTTTCAGTTTATATTTGAAAAGTGTTATTGAAGACAGTGATAAACGTTCAGTGGGAAGTAGATCCCAGTTTTGCCCAACAGTGTTAGAGACCAGAGAGTCTCCTGCCAAGTTGTTGGACTTAATTGTACAGACAAGTAGTTTATTTGATGAGCGTAAGTTTAAGATTTTTGTAAGGGGTAATGAGGCTAGAGAGTATTGGTAGGCTGGTAAAGGGTCTTATGGGCAGTAGTTGTTTTTCTTTCGGCTTTTACGGGTTAGAGGTAAGCTGGTGAAATTGAAGGTGATTTTGTAGCTCTAGCCATCCTAGCCGCTTTAGATTAAGACAATGGAGTGCCAGTGGCAAATCTAGCAATAATATTGTAAGACATGTTTGTTGAGGTTATGCAAGAGACTGAATGTTTAAATCCAAAATAGCCACATACTTATCTTATAGATTTTAAGTTATTACTACTGCAAATAAAGTGCCTATTCCAATCAAGTGACTTAGGTTCATACTTTAAGCAATATACATAAACTTACTGATAACAATTTTGAAGTATTACAATGCAAAGAATAAAAGCATCTATATCTAGAAGTACAAAGGATACTTACCTACATCTAAAAAGTACTCAAGTACAACGGAAAAACACATGCATCTTTTACAATTAACAAACATTTCAGAAACAGATTCCATACACCTACATCGCGACCAAATTATTATAAAACCACCTCACCACAGTTCACATTTTTTCAGACAAGTTGAAGTAAAACTTATTCTGCCCTCCATTGTTCACTACACGATCAACATCTGTCAACTTACTTTACACCCATATTTCTGAATTATATATAATTAAAGATGCCACCGAAATTAATGAAAGCACACGTGAACCTTACTTTCATGAGTTGCCTCTCCCCATTGGTTAGTTTCCATTGACTATACATGCGAACAACGTCTTATGGTTAAGAACAGCTAACCTAAATAAATCTCGAAGTATTAAATATATAATCTTCATCACTCCAAGTTAATCGGGTAAGAATGTGGGCATGCTGAGCAGGGACAAATGTTCGGAAGGGCTTCTTACAGTAAACTGCTACAAATACAAAAATCTGCTTCACTATCTATACCCACCATCTATTACAATCAACTGATATAAAACAAGAATTTTACCACGTTACGCACCTAGGAACAAAGTTTTACAAACTACAGCATACCTTCCATGACTGTGAGACAATAAAATACTCAGGAAAGCTAAGAAAATATATTGCAAAATATGTTATGATTCCACTATAATAAAAGTACAGTAAGGTCCGTAAGAGTTAAACTGCTTTGCCAGGTCTATTATGCAAGACTATTTAAATGGAATAGCTGGAAAAAGTTTATTCAACATAAAGGCAACCAAGAGGTGGGACACATCAGCTGGGACTGAGAAAAAGCAAACACGTTACGGAAATAAGCAAGGCAAAATACCACCATAAAGCAGAAATTCCTAAGCTGGTTAACACCTAAATAGTTTCTTCTAATTCTAGCAACTATCAAATAAGTATCAAGATCATAAAGTATTTGGTAGTCTGTAAAACACTATACTGAAACTGTCACCCCCTTCTTGATTTATTTGCACGGCATCACCAACTACTTGCCCGCCCCGTACAAGTCACAGCAGTACACCAGCAGCAAAAGTTACCAAACATAAATCTACCTGCAAAACGGAAATCCAAAGTCCCAGCAAAACTGTCACAACAAGACTCCGACGTCGCGAATTACTTCGAACAACAAAAAAAGTTCCCTTTTACATCATTTTACAATATTCCCTTGTTAAATTCCTTTTCCTGTACCGGGTCTCCTACGCCATACCAGAAATCCAAATAACCTAACGGGCAGTTTACGTCACCACCCAGGATGATAGTATCCACCTTTCAGCCAATGTTCCTGTGGATTGGTTGAATATTTAACTCATTGGTTGGTTCCCGCAAGCGTCAAACAAATAAAAAAGGCGTATTTTGGGAATCGGGAGTTCGTACATTCAGAATATAGACACTGTACCGCTTGGGTTCTTTTTTGGAAACCTGGGTGGAGCTTAATTGTAGTGAAGTATGTATATTTTTCCACACAGCAAGAAGTACAGTGAATTGTATGAAATGGGGGGCGTAAAATGTTTAGCTTTTAAGGCACGCGGACTGTTGTCGTCTACCTGGTAGAAACTACACGAAGTTCGAATTGCAACGTAGTTGTTTAGTGTACAGTTGATTTTCACATGCAAAGTCACGATCACATTTATGCTGTTTTGCAAACATAGACTGAAACCTCGATGTGTTTCAGAATATTTGAAGTAAGATCTTTCTGTGTCTCTTAGATTTGTGATGTTGAACGGGAACGGCACTCCAGACATGAACAATATACACAGCTATATGCCAGACATTGTACACGGTTGCATTTCTTACACTGGGACCGTTGTGATGTTAAGCAGTAGCTTGAGAAGTTTCTTGCTTTTGTGTTATAAATTTTCATTTGCTTTTGAAGACGCCCTTGATATTCCCCGTTTAAATACTAGATTGTTTTATGGTAGCAAGTGCAATAGTTGACCTACTTGCAAACGTACACTTGATTCACATTTATTATATTTGGTGGAATGCATTTACATTTTAAAACGTTATGGTAAAGATTGCAAAAAGCTATAGGTTTGAGAAAAAACATTAATTGCATTTGTTATTTGTATATAAGCGATGTAATTCTTAAATGTACTAAATGTTACAAATTGTGTTTCTTTACACCTGTTTAGGCGATGCCTGTAATTTTTGTTCCCTCCTATTATACGTTGTTTGTGGCAAGATGTTTAATAAGATTGAAATGGAAGCCACAGTTACCCTTTTTTTCCCTCACTGCATTCGTACATGCCTGACACAAGCAGACATGTTCTTCTGTCAACTGATTTATATCTAGTGTCATGGGATCTTTAAAAGAATTCCATGCATGTTTGCGTTCTAAACAGTCACAAGTTAAATAGAAAATTCTTTGTTTGCTTTATCTTAACAAACCTAGCTGAGCTTGTTGTGTTGATTATAGGAGCACGTCATTAGAGTCAAGACTTAAGTAAATGCATTTAAAAGGTAAAAAAATATGACAAATAGGCAAATTGTTCTTTATGAAGCACAGAATGTATTGGGATAAGGACCACTGGGCCACTTAAATGGACTCGCTTTTTAAGTTAGAAAAAAGTTTGTTTCTTGGTAACTAGTTATCCACATTCTACCGCACTTAATGCTTCTCTTTCATATCTCTCAACTTCTCTCAAATATTCTGTACAAAGCCAAAAGTAATGGAGACAAAGTCCAAAAATTTACGGTTGTTTAAAAATACAATTCACTTGAAAAGTTGAT
>NC_056743.1:173415039-173430963 GCF_019279795.1 Protopterus annectens | reverse complement strand
GGAAGTTTACCTTCATTACTGGACAATGCACGCGTGGGCTCGTCTATTTACTCAGGCAGCATTACACCTGTGTACTACATTAATTCTTCCAAGGGGCCTAGACATGATCCCTTTTCTACAGTTCCTAAAGCTACTTCATTGTTTATCAAAGTGTTCAACTCCATTCCCGACATGTGTTCTGTGCCTAACATCAACATTAATACTGTTTGCAATCCAGTTGTTATCAACACCAACGAGTGTGTTACTGACTCACTTATTATTCACTCCGAGGATCTTGGTCAAAGTATTTTATACACTAATGATCGCTCTTCCACACTAAATAACAGCTATGCCCTAAACAGATCTACTGGTTCTGTGTCTAATGGCCAAGTCACCAACAAATCTGCCGATGCTATTTCCAACTGTCAAGACACTTGCAACTTAAATCATACAGACATTCCCAGGCTAGCATGCTCAGTTAACACTAACACCTGCAGTCTTATCCCATTAAATAACCACAGCCTAGGTTTAAACAGCATTGCCAGCTCTAACCGTTACGCTCAAACTAACATTAATAATGGTCTAATTTCGAACGGCATTGCTGAGTCTGACAGTTGTATTTATTTTAATAAGGACAGTACCTCCAGCAATAACTATGCCAGTAAAAACCTCAACAGTCAAACTACTGGCAATATTCACGATACTGGCTTGTGGCAGTTTTCCACTTCAATTATCACAAACGCCTCCAGCAGTAACGGTCGATCTTTGGGCAGCATTGCTGAGCCTAACAGTTACAATCAAGCTAACAAAAATAATGGTCAAGCTTTGGGCAGCATTGCCGAGCTTGACAGTTATCATCAAGCTATCAAAAATAACGGACAACCTTTTAGCAGCTTTGCTAATTCTAATAACGGACAAGCTCAGGGCAGCATTGCTAATACTATTAACGGACAAACTCTGGCCAACATTACTGACTCCATTTATGAACAAGCTACTGACTCCATTAACAGACAAACTCTGGCCAACATTACTGACTCCATTTACGAACAAGCTACTGACTCCATTTATGAACAAGCTTCTGATATAATTACCGAGCTGAATAACAGACAAGCTCTGGGCAGCACAGCATGTCAACATACGATCAGCTTGAAAAACATGGAGAATGTTAATCAAGCTTCTTTTATTAACAGTTCTTTTAACTTTCACATCAATAAGAGACACAATCCAACTTTGGGCAACATTGCCGGATCTTATCACAATTGTCAACACACTTGTAACGTCAGTAGTACAGACATCACTCAAGCCCCTTTAATTAATGCTACCTCCAATCATTCAACTGGAACTTGTCATAGTCAAGCTAGCAACATCAATAATGGTCAAACTTCACATAATTTCAACAACCCCACTGTTAATGGCAAGGTTACTGTTAATAGCCAGTTTGCTCTTAGTAGCTCTAACAATTCCACTATCACTCACAATGCTTGTCAGACTGTCGGTTTAAATAGACATTTTAACTGTATCAACACAACCATAGACAGAACTAGTCTTCCAAACACTAGCTTTTCTGATAATCAAGTTGTCAACAAAACAAACAGTCAAGTTATGCATGATCTCAGTAGACAAAATTCACACGGTTCCACCTTTCAAACTCCTGGATGTCCCGACTGTCACCACGGAAGTCATACTTCTCACCATGACACAAATATTACTACTACGCACTGTGTAACTACCATGCACAGTGTTTATTTTGCTAGTTGCCCCACCTCAGATTTCAGATTTCCAAGTGCTTCTAATTGTAATGAAAGTCTTGTTTCCTCTCTATAATAAAACCAACTCCAATACCATTTTAACAGTCTCAAACACAAATGTTTTCTCGGCTCCTACAACTATTCATTCCATTTCCCACTTTCCTACACATTTCCTTAACCCTAATATTCCATCTAACAATGTCAACATTTTAGGAAATGAAATATTTCATTTTTTAAACAACCATGACAACATTAACCCTTTCTTGAACATTAATTCCCAACATTTGTCTATGCAAAACTACTCAGAATCTGGAATTGCTTCTGAATACAAACCTTTAGTTTACAAATTGGAAAGACTGCTTATGATTTTTAAAAGTATTGACATTGACAATTTATACTTAGATGCATGCATTCAACAAGGTATTGTTCCTAAAGGGTTACAGTTCTTTAAATTTCCTAACAGAACAAACCTTGATTCTCAGCTTCACAAAGATTTATGCAAACTATTTAATGATGCTGGATTATCTTCTCTTTGCATTATTAAGGCTGACAACTCCTTGAAACTACAGGACCTTAAAAAGAAATTGATTCCTTACATTACGACATCCTCAAGCATCCTCAGTTCAACTTTATTAAGCCTCTATATGACTCTATTTCTCCTAAGCTGACCAGACACATTGCCACAGTCATCCACAGAAAGAGACAAAAACTGGAGAGAAACATTTCACAATACCAGTCTAATAAAGCCTACCCCCTTAGATACAGATACAATGATTTCTCTGACTTTGACCATGGAAACAACTCCTGGTTTCAACATAGAAATGGTTCTCACTGGGACAATGATAACAGCAATAATTCTCTTTTTGATAGAAATTTTACTGACAACAGACTCCCACCTTTTCAAAGCTATTGCAACAGAAATACCAGATCTTCCTAATACACACCCAATCAAAGTGCATTCGTCAGAAATGCTAGAAGTTCCAACTACACATCACATCAAAGCTCAGTCAACAGAGAAGCTAGTACTTCTCATAGGTTCATACTAGGCTATCTGCCCTAGGGCATTTATAAGCCTAGCCAGAGTGTGTTTGGCTTTCGCCACCCATTTTAAATTAATTTTGCTATGCCCTTTTTCGAGGTTAGTATACTGTGCCTCTGTCTAACAGTGACACAGAAGATACCCGGGGTAAACCTACGATCTCCCATCCACTCATCAAGATTCCTCTTGAAGAGAGTCAATGAGGGACTCTGCCTAACCTGGACTGGGATTTTATTCCAGAGTGAAGGTAGCCTCTGGGTTATGAATCTGTCCCTCCAGCATGTCCTATTTATTTCAGTGCTGAGGTTCAAGTCTCTGAACGAGCTCGATGGGATTTGGATTTTCTGAGGTGCAGCATGTCCATTAATTCCGGGTTGGACATGGCTTTATACGTCAGGCACAGATCGCCTCTGAGCAGGCGGTATGCCACTGAGTAGAGCTGGAGTTTCTTTAACCGGGCAGCATATGGCATCTGTTTGAGCCCTTTGATCCTCGTGGTGAGGTACTTTTGGAGTCTTTCCAGTTGCTGCAGGTGTCTGGTAAGGTACATCCCAAAAGGGGCATTGTACTCAATTATGGGCCTGATGAGGGATGAGTAAAGAGGCACGATGACCTCCCCTGATGTAGATGTGAATCCCTTCATGATTAGGTGGGCTACATAAAATGTTTTTCTAACCACTTTGGCCATGTGGTTGTCAAATGAGAGATTGCTATGAACTTGGGTCCCCAGGTCCCTAATTACTTCTTCTGTACTTAATGGATTACCACCTATGTGGTAATTTGTGGGCACTTTGTTTTTGCCAAAGGGGATGACTATACACTTTTTGGCATTTAGCTTGAGGCCATGGCTCTGGCACCAGTTGTCTGTTTCTATGAGGCCCTTTTGGAGGATGCTTGTGTCGGCTGGAGAGTCGATTATGGAGCTCAGTTTGCAGTCATCTGCAAACTTGGTCAGCCACAGTCCTTCCGTGTTGGCCTGTACCTCCAAGAAATATATACCGAATAAGAGAGGTCCCAGGACTGAGCCTTGTGGGATGCCACTTGTAACTGGTTTGGAGTCTGACATGGCTCCAGCAATTCTAACCATGTGGGTTCTGTCCTCGAGCCAGTTTGCAACCCATCTAGTGACATAGGGGTTTATATTTAAGCTGGTGACCTTATCTATAATGCCCGAGTGGGGTATTGTATCAAAGGCTTTTGCGAGGTCCAGGTAGGCTGTGTGGACTAGCTTCCCCTCGTCAATGGCCTTGGTGACTGTTTCAAAGAAATCGACCAGGTTTAAGAGGCAGGATCTGCCCTTAACAAAGCCGAACTGGGTAGGATCCAGTGTCTGTAGGTCCCCAATATCTTTATTTATGAGGTCCATGATGATCCTTTCCATAGATTTGCAGACCAAGCTAGTCAGGCTTATGGGGCGATAGTTTCCAGGATCCGTTGAGGCACCACCTTTGTGGAGAGGGACCACTGTTGCTGTACGCCACTCTTTGGGTACATATCCTTTAGTAAGGCTGAGATTGATCAGTAGTTTTATGTTTGGGTTTAGCTCTTCTTGGAGTTCATGTAGGATGCAGCCCGGGATACCGTCTGGTCCCATTGATGCTGCGTTTTTTGCTTTGGAGAGGGCGGCTCTTACCTGAGCATCTGAGATGTCAGGGGGGCAGCACTCTGCTGGGATACATATTTGCCCTTTTGGTGGGGAGGGGGGTGAGAAGTTTGCACTGAACCTCTCAGCTAGGATGTTGGCAATGTCTGTGGGTTCGGTGTATTTTTTGTCATTTTGGACTAATTCTGAGCATATCTGGGAATTCCCACCCAGGTTCCTAACATAACTAAAGAAAGCCTTGTGATTATCCTTAGTGTCCTGTGCAATTTTTCTCTCGAAGCTGGCCTTAGACGATTTTATGAGTGCCCGTAGTTTTTTGCTAATACTGATCAGAGATGCCTTCCCTTTTTGGGATTTTGCTCTATCATGTAGTAGCTTCCTCTTTCTATTGTATAATTTGTTTATGGCTGGGGTCCACCAGACAGGACGTCTGCCTTTGGAGGATTGGGTCTTGGTTTTATTTGGGATTGCATGATCCATGCATTCCTGAAGGTGTTCATAGCATGTGTTTATAAAGGATTCTGCGGTTTGGGCCGTATTTTCCACAGGCCCGGGGGCTTTGAAGGATTCCACCTTGGTTTTGAGGAGTGTGAAATTTGCTTTAGAGAAGTTTTTCAGTGTGGTTTTCTGGGCAGGGGGTGGGGTCGGGATGTGAATATCCAGTGAGATTAATTTATGGTCTGATCTTACCAGTGAGGGATACACTTCTGATCTGGAGCATAGATGTCCCCATGTTGGTGATGATCAGGTCCAGTATGTTTTCCCCTCTTGTGGGAGTGGTAACAAGTTGTTCCATAGCATTTGAGTTTATAAATTCTAGGAACCTTTGGGCTAGGGTTTTGGAGCTAGAGTAATGCTCCCAGTCTATGTTTGGGTAGTTGAAGTCGCCCAATATAATGGAGTTTGGAGAGACCTTCATATTTTCCAGTGTTCTCAGGAAGGCCGAGTGGGGTTCCTCGGTTTGGGAGGGTTGTCTGTAGCAGGCTATAAACTGGAAGGCAGTTTCTCAACACACTCCCTACCAAAACTCATTTAGCAGAAATGCCAGTTCTTCAAACTACAACTCATTCAAAAGAGAGATGCCAGTTCTTCAAACTACAACCAAAGCCTTCATCCACCCATCAACAACACACCTGTGACACTCGAGAATTATACAGAGCACCTAGCTCACTCTTCATCTAACGATGGACCTACTTCTACTACTTCTACTTCAGATTCAACTTACACTGGTCTTGCAGCTACTACTTTGTCTTCGTATACCAATGAATGTCCTGCGTTATCCTCCCTCCATGTTTGTTCTCTACCTAGTGTATCCCAACCTTCTGTTGCACATCCATCCTCCTTTACCCACCCAGAGGCTACATCCACAAGGAAATCTACAACACACCCAGAGGCTACATCCACAACGAGATCTACAACTCACCAAGATACCTCTTTTTTAGACATCAGTTTTTTACATCAACATCCAGAGAACCCTCAACACCCCACAGCCATGAGAAAGGGTCAAGAAGAAATAAGAAAAGGAATAAAAGAAGGAATCAAAGGCAAGGGTTTGGGGAAGATTGGTTACAATATACCTCCAAGACACATTCGAACCAGAGGTTCATACAGATGACGCCACCTTGTTCTTCCACTAATTGCTCCAACACTAATGTCTCCATTGATCAACATCTCACTTCAGATGGTCTTGTCAACAATTGCGTTAATTCTGTTAACCTCAATGCTTCCACTGTTTTCGACCTTTCTAATAAAACTCTTTCCGCTGACCACATTAAGATCCTTAACAAAGGGTTCTCATATGTACCTGCTCAGAGAGCTAAATTACCCGATTTACTCTTAGACTTAAGACTTTATGCTAGAAAACTGAGTTTACAAGCATTACTTACTGATAACACAGATATTGGTGTTGAAATGTCTCAATCTCAAACCACAATTCCTTAACAAACCACCAGTACTCCAACATCCACTTCTACTGACACACACCCTAACATTAGAACTGACACATCTATTTTAAAAAAGAGAAGCCTTTTTAACCCTCCTCTCCACAATACTGTTTCCACTTTTGTTCAAGTATGTGAACAAGATCTTAGAGACCTTATGAATTCACGATGCAATGAGAAATGGTTTAATATATCTCACAATGAAAGAGTAGCCTTACTAGACTTAACTAAAGACCATAATTTGAGGATCATGAAGGCCGACAAAGGCACAGGTGTAGTTTTAACGCAACAGAACAAATACATCTCCATTATCGAAGAGACTCTTAATGACGATGATTTCTATGAAAAAGTTTCTTTGGACACTGTTTCCACTCACTTTGACCACATTGATAACGTCCTTAAGTCTCCTGTTACTGACCATCTCATTTCCCGTGAAGATTTCCATTTCATGTTTACTCCCTCACCTCATCTTGGTAAACTTTTTGGAATTCCAAAGGTGCACAAAGATTCTACCAACCCTCCTTTTAGATTGATTGTTTCTAATTACAAGACAAAAATAGAGAAAATTACTTGACATAGTAGCTTTATACACTAGTATCCCTCACGAAGAAGGCCTTAGCTACATTAAACATTTCTTACACAAGTTTGCTAAATTCCAAAAAAACAGGATTGACACTTTACACAAACTCATGGAGTTGGTACTTGACAATAACTTTTTTCATTTCAACACACACATTTATAAGCAAGTCAGAGGTGTTGCCATGGGCACAAAAATGGCTCCTGCATTTGAAAGGCACCGAACGACAATTACACTTATTTGTTGACTCTTTGTCCATGAGCATTGGTTTTCTGAACTTTGTTATTGCAGGTAAAGGCTCATCTGTTTCTTTTTTGGACACTACCTTATCTATTGATGAATCTACCGGTTATCTTTCTTCAAACAGCTTTAAAAAAGAGACATACAGAAACAATTACCTGGACTTCAGAAGCCAGCACCCATTTTTTATGAAGAAAAACATTGTTAAGGGACAGTTTGTGCGGCTTTCTAGGTTGATTAGTGATGACAATACTTTCTACATTGAATGTGACTTTTTAACTAATTTGTTCATACAGAGAAATTATC
Organism: Protopterus annectens; assembly: GCF_019279795.1. NCBI lineage: Eukaryota > Metazoa > Chordata > Ceratodontiformes > Protopteridae > Protopterus > Protopterus annectens. The sequence goes on along the minus strand of NC_056743.1, from coordinate 173,423,531 downwards.
CTTCACATTTGGTTTGTTCTACTAGAAATGAGATCAACGTTGTGAGACACACCAAATTCAAGCCTATACTAACATATAGTTTTACTACATGTCCTACATCCCTCACTGACACTAACAGAACATTATACTTTTCACTACCTATTTGTAGGGATATGAAACAAATTAGAAGCATTATTAACACCAACTGGAGAATTATTACTTGTGATAAGAATTTGAAACCTCTTATTGGGTCTGTTCCTAATTTCTCTTTTAAAAAATCAAAAACATTTAAGTCTTTTTTTGAAAAACAAGATTAAGTGTTTCTTTTATATGAGCCTATGACAAATGACAACAACATAGGAATGTTTAAAGGTGGTAAATGTGTCTGCTGTAACTATATTTTTTTTCTGAGAAATCTTATATTTTCCAACATTGTAATTCATCCATCTCTTTTAAGAAACATTTTGACTGCAACAGTTCCTTGGTAGTTTACGCAGCTATATGTTCATCATGCCAAGGTTTTTACATTGGTAAGATCACACGCAGACTAAGTGACAGAATAAAAGAACACAACGCAGCCATTAGGTCTAAGGATAAGTCTAATGCTTTAGGTAAGCACAGTGGTATTTGCATTAATTTTGACAAGTTTACATTCCTTGTATTGGAACAAATTCCTGATTGTTTTGGGGACTCTGACAATCTCCTGCAAGTTTTAGAGTTGAACTGGCAGTTATTTTTACAGGCAGACTGTTACCCAGGTCTAAATGAATCTACCAACATGAAGTGTGCTTTAAGATGGATGCAATAAAAATTGTAAGTGGCTTTGTTAATCACTACATATACATATTCATGTTATTTCTGGTCACTAAATATTCATGTTACTCTTATTCAGTCAGCTTCTTATTTACTGCATATCATTAAGCATCCTTGCTATTCATTGGTTATTTATTAATTATTGACTGGTTGGAGTATTATTTGAATTGATGCATTTCACTTTTGTATTCATTCTGAAGAAGTCCCCCCACAATAAATGGACGAAAGCTTACACCACAGAGAGGGTTTCTGTTTATTATTATTCTGCTTATTATCATTATTCTTTTTTATTTTTATAGCCTGAAGTTGTCTATTATATATTCATCAGTTCTTCAGTGTTGTCCGGTTTACATTTAATCAGTTTTATTCCGTATATAAAAAGTTTTTCTTAAATCATTATTCTTTTGATTCTACTCAGCAGCTCTATAATGGATTTACAACCCTCAGGCGAACCATGCGCCAGCAGCCAGGTCAGTGATCTATTGAACGCATCTACATACTCCATTCCTGCTAGTTTACTAAAATGTATTAATGCTTCCGAAGAGAGAAGCTCTACTAAAGACTGTTTACTGTACTGCTCGAATGTCAGCGACAGTCATAACATTATCTCCACTGCTTCAGATGTTTATAGCAGTCAAAATCATATTTCTACATTTTCTGATGACTGTCACAGCATCCTAAAACACATTTCCACCACTTCGGATAACTACAACAGCAGCAACAATAATCGGTTTCTAGTTACCGATAACACCGCACCACTTCCTCATTACCACATGGCCATTAACAATTCATGTTTATCTACTACAAAAAGTGTTTGTAACATAGACTCATCAAAGCACCTATCAGTTGCTGTTATTATGAGCACATCCATTTCAAACACCTCCTCGGCATGTACTTCTACTGGCATCGATCTTTTAAGCTCAACTAATGGAAGTTTACCTTCATTACTGGACAATGCACGCGTGGGCTCGTCTATTTACTCAAGCACCATTCCACCTGTGTACTACATTAATTCTTCCAAGGGGCCTAGACATGATCCCTTTTCTACAGTTCCTAAAGCTACTCCATTGTTTATCAAAGTGTTCAACTCCATTCCCGACGTGTTCTGTACCGGAATTGTGTTCTGTGCCTAACATCAACATTAATACTGTTTGCAATCCAGTTGTTATCAACACCAAAGAGTGTGTTACTGACTCACTTATTATGCACTCCGAGGATCGTGGTCAAAGTATTTTATACACTAACGATCGCTCTTCCACACTAAATAACAGCTATGCCCTAAACAGATCTACTGGTTCTGTGTCTAACGGTCAAGTCACCAACAGATCTGCCGATGCTATTTCTAACTGTCAAGACACTTGCAACTTAAACCATACAGACATTCCCAGGTTAGCATGCTCAGTTAACGCTAACACCTGCAGTCTTATTCCATTAAATAACCACAGCCTAGGTTATTTAGCCTAAGCAAAGCCCTTCCCTTTTTATTACCTTAAGACAATCCCAGAGTTAATAAATATTACCTGTGGCAGGCACCATTTGTAAAACTACAATCCACTCTGCTACAGGCCCCATGAAGGCTCAGTGTCTCTCCAGTAAGTGTTTTACAACTGTAAACTGTAAATGCCTATTTATGTTGAATTGTATTAGACATTTTACAACTGTATATGTTTATGTTGAATTGTGTTAGACATCTAATATGTTTTATGCTTTATTATTGATGTTACTATGGCATGCTAGCATTTTGTATGAAAGTTGTTTCTAGTATAATAGTATGTATGGTCTATTTGCATAGCTGCACCTTGTTCACTAATGTTATTCATGTAATTGTGTTGTGTGTAGACAGCTCATACTAGTGTCTAAATTATTTCAATAAGTTTGTGCTGTTACTGGTGGATAGAATCACATTAGAGAACCACGACAGATTGCTGCTCGCTATATTTTTATCTGTGGCTGCATAACTGTCTGTTTTTTGTTTTCTAATGTTCTTCCAATTGGCTCAGTATCTGCATATACTAAGTAGTGGTTCAGGACATTGCATGTGGTAGCTATTTGCTCAATGTGTTTTTTATAATCTTTATAATATATATTTACCATCTCAAAAGTGCTTACTCCTCTCTGTACTCTTCTTTTCTAGACCTAACACCACTCTTACGTATTCAACTGCGGTACCACCTTTAACATTCCTATAAGAAAAGTGCAGTCCGGGTCTGAACTGTCTGCAAACAGCTACAGTTAACTTTGAGTATGTGTCTAACTGTTTGAGCCAATCTTCATTTTCCTCTGGAGAGCACTGTGCTTTGGCTGTAAGCAGCCCCCCCCCCCACCACCACCACCACCACACACATCTTCCACTTTCTCTTATTCCCTTCTGTTAGCAAATAGTATCCATAACTGATCAATACTGTGTGTTTGTTTATTTAAACTATACCACAGTAGCCTACTGATACAAGGTTATCCTGGTTTTCCACCTGAGAAATTAAGACAAGACTTACAGTTTCAGAGCAGTCCTTAGTCAATTGTGATTGTTCTTAACACATACTTGTCTTGCTTTGTGATTGTTTCCAGCCCCTCATACAAGAACCTAACAGGGTCTCTACCCGCTTCGCTCCCCGCCCTGCCCCCATTCCCTCCCGCCCCCAGTGGTCCCACCTTTATTGCACTCAAACCCCTCCCATCTTTCCATTAGCCAACCACAGCGCTAACCCAACACTACCTCCTCCATATTCCCTCTACTATCACACCTCCTCAACTAACATGTACAAGCATACCTTTCCTTTGCTCACTGCATGCACTCTCCTTGCATATCTTACATCCTACCAAAGCTCCATCATTCCCCCACTCAACCACTACCACTGTACTACTACTCACACCACCACCCATGTCTCACCCATACTCAGCTCCCCTCCCATCAGCTCAAGAACCATCCCTATGCACCCCCCACAAATTCTACCAACTATATTACTCAGACGTAAAGCATCCCTACAACTTAACATAGTAACCCTCCCACCATACCTATTACCCACAAAGAACAATCATAAAATTTCCCTTATAAACAAACACATTCAAAAACTGAGAAAACTAATAATCTCATGCATATCAAAACTAGCCCTAAGTGGAGACATCCACCCCAACCCTGGCCCTACCATCTCCAACCCCAATCCTCATAATCAGACTAGAAACCACAACTTCTCCCATATTACAGCCAATAGAAAGCCAAGTGACTTCCTTCTACTAAGCCTAAATATTAGAAGTATATCCAACAAAGTCCATGAACTCCATGCCACCATAGACTTATACTCCCCAGATATAGTCGTCCTGACAGAAACCTGGCTAAAACCTCACATTACCAGTGAGCAAATACTCCCTACAGGTTATGGCATACTAAGAGTAGACCGGCTAAACAAAAAAGGAGGTGGTGTAGCTGTAATATTTAAACAACATCTAAACTAGGCAATGAAGAAATAATATATACCAACCTCAAAATTAACCGAAACAAAACCATCAACATAATTGGATGCTACTTCCCACCTGGCCAAAACATCCCTCCAATAGAAAACCTCCTCAGCTGGTCTACCCACCATCTCCCCCAAGAAACTATTATCTTAGGTGATTTCAATATTGACTGGCAATCCTGTTCTGGCAACAATCCAACCCATCATGTACACCTTCATGGCTTCACCCAACTAGTCCAGTCACCAACAAGGATAAATAAAAACTCCAGCAAGCACTCTACCCTGGATTGGATACTAGTCAGTAAGAACCCCCAGTCATATATAACGGGCTGCTTATCAGATAGCCTCAGTGATCACTCCCCAACATTCCTACTCAAAAAATACCTGTACCAAGCTAAACCTGTCATCTATCATCAAATACGTAAAAAAATACCCACTCACATTCATCTCATCCCCCAAAGAATGTAACTGGCATGCTCTAAAGTACCTCAGTCTAGATGACGCAGTTGAATCTTTTAATACTACCTTCCTGAACATCCTTAATTACCATGCCCCCATAAGATTTTCCAGAACCAAAGCACAACCTTCCCCATGGCTACAGAAAACCACTAAGTCAGAAATGAAAAACAGGGATAAAGCCTGGGAGCACTGGCACAAAACCAAAACCCCCGCAGCTAGACAGAAATTCCTAGAACTACGCAATAGAGTCAAAAAGCTAATAAAACGGGACAAATTCCAATACTACCAGTCTGCCCTAGACTCCTCACAAGACAGCCCCAAACAATTCTGGTCCTCCATAAACTCCATCCTCCACCCAGGTAAAGTCAGTACCCCTCCTCCTAACATCCCTCACTCCTCAGAAAATATTGCTACCTCATTCAATACACATTTCACCCAAACCATACTATCACTAGCTAAACAACACAACCCCCCTCCCCTCCAACCCACACCTTCAACTAGTAATCTCCCCACTACCTTCTCTTTTTCTCCTGTACCTACCTCCAACATAAAAAAACTCTTAACTAAACTTAAACCCACCAAATTAGCAGCAGACAACCTCCCAAGTGAATACCTACAAATCGCAGCTGATGCTCTGGCCTACCCAGTATCCATCTTGATTAACCGATCTCTGTCAGAAAGTTACGTTCCCACATTGTGGAAAGTCTGACATATAATTCCCCTCCACAAAGGCGGACTCTCTGCAGAACTAACCAATTACCGCCCCATAGCTATTCTCTCTCGACTCTCCAAAATACTAGAGAGATGCATACACTCTCAGTTCTCACAGTACCTCCTTACTAACAACCTCCTTTCCAGTACTCAGCATGGTTTCTGACCAAACCATAGCACCACCACTGCCTTACACTCCTTTACAAACACTATCCTTCAGCATAAAAACAATGGCTATCTCTCCTCTGCTACTTTCCTAGACCTATCTAAAGCATTTGACATGGTCCCACACAAACAACTTATCTCTGTCCTCAATAACCTATCCTGCTCACAATCAGTCACCAACTGGTTTCAGAGTTACCTGTCTGACCGCCAACAATCTGTTGTATGGCAGAATGACATATCTCCCCAACTACCTGTCTCCATAGGGGTTCCCCAAGGATCCATCCTTGGACCCTACTTTTCTCTGTTTACACCAATAATCTAGCCTCTGCCACCAAACATGGCACACTCATCCAATACACAGATGACTCTACCATCATCTGCTCAGCCCAGTCCCTACCCAAACTGCAAAAAGTCACACAGGAAGCCTTTTCCTCTGTTGAAACATGGTTATCTGATGCCCAATTAATACTCAACCCAAACAAAACTAAACTACTCATCTTCCAACCCACCAAACATACTCAAAACAACTCTCACTTTAACATCACAGCAAAAGACAACACCACTATATACCCAACTGAATACACCAAATTGCTAGGAGTGGAAATAGACAATAAACTAAAATTTGACATTCACATATCCATGACCATAAAAAAAGTCCACAAAAAACTAGGAGCATTATACAGAAATAAACAATTTCTCACCAAAGCAGCAAATATTTCAATAGCAAATTCCCACCTTATCTCCACCCTACCTTATGCCTCTCCAGTATATACCAACCTAAGGCAATGTGATCTAAACAAGCTAGAGACATGCTACAACAAAATTGCAAAATTCGCCACAGGGGCATCCTACCATAGTCACCACTGTCTCTCACTTGCTGAACTGGGCTGGCTTAACTCCCTCACCTCCTTCAGTGGTATCAACTCTCACTCGCCCACAAACTAGTAAACCATCCACTAAATGTCCCATCCCTCCAGAATCTACTCCAACCCTATCGCACCACCAGACCACTAAGATCCAGCAACAAAAATCACTTGCAGATCACTAAAGCCAATAACTCTGCTGGTGAAGCACTATTCTCTTGTGCCATAGCCAAATTATGGAACTCACTCCCACCCACAATTACCTCCGTACCATCATGCACCAACTTCAAAACTTTATTAAAAGTGCACCTAAAAACATGCTGGCTATGCCCTTGCAACTCCCACTCTAATATCATCCACCCCATCCAACTACTACCTTTCTTTCACCTCCACTAACTACCTTGATGATAGCAAGCTCAGATGCTCATAAGCCTAGTACTTATTATACAGCAGGAACTTCTCATTGTTACATTTGTTAATGCCTGTAATGTACTTCACAGATAAAGATTCTAGTTGTCTACTGATGTACTTTGTTCTTCATCTGTAAATATGTTGTAAGTAATTTCTATGTTAAATTGTTAATCACTATGTAATCCAATGTAACTACTGTCTGTTTATTTTACTGTGGAGCTTTTCTCCCCGGGCCTCCACTGAAAATGGACCCACGTCCAGTCGGACACTCCCGGTCAACAAATTTAAATAAATAAAATAATAAATAAATAAAAATAAAATTAAATAACCACAGCCTAGGTTTAAACAGCATTGCCAGCTCTAACCGTTACGATCAAACTAACATTAATAACGGACTAACTCCGAACGGCATTGCTGAGTCTGACAGTTGTATTTATTTTAATAAGGACAGTACCTCTAGCAATAACTATGCCGGTAAAAACCTCAACAGTCAAACTACTGGCAATATTCACGATACTGGCTTGTGGCAGTTTTCCACTTCAATTATCACAAACGCCTCCAGCAGTAATGGTCGGTCTTTGGGCAGCATTGCCGAGCCTAACAGTTACAATCAAGCTAAGAAAAATAATGGTCAAGCTTTGGGCATCATTGCCAAGCTTGACAGTTATCATCAAGCTATCAAAAACAACGGACAAACTTTTAGCAGCTTTGCTAATTCTAATAACGGACAAGCTCAGGGCAGCATTGCTAATACTATTAACGGACAAACTCTGGCCAGCATTACTGACTCCATTTATGAACAAGCTACTGACTCCATTAACAGACAAACTCTGGCCAACATTACTGACTCCATTTACGAACAAGCTACTGACTCCATTTATGAACAAGCTTCTGATATAATTACCGAGCTGAATAACAGACAAGCTCTGGGCAGCACAGCATGTCAACATACGATCAGCTTGAAAAACATGGAGAACGTTAATCAAACTTCTTTTATTAACAGTTCTTTTAACTTTCACATAAATAAGAGACACAATCCAACTTTGGGCAACATTGCCGGATCTTATCACAATTGTCAACACACTTGTAACGTCAGTAGTACAGACATCACTCAAGCCCCTTTAATTAATGCTACCTCCAATCATTCAACTGGAACTTGTCATAGTCAAGCTAGCAACATCAATAATGGTCAAACTTCACATAATTTCAACAACCCCACTGTTAATGGCCAGGTTACTGTTAATAGCCAGTTTGCTCTTAGTAGCTCTAACAGTTCCACTATCACTCACAATGTTTGTCAGACTGTCGGTTTAAACAGACATTTTAACTGTATCAACACAACCACAGACAGAACTAGTCTTCCAAACACTAGCTTTTCTGATAATCATGTTGTCAACAAAACAAAAATTCAAGTTATGCATGATCTCAGTAGACAAAATTCACACAGGTCCACCTTTCAAACTCCTAAATATCCCGACTGTCACCACGGAAGTCATGCTTCTTACCATGACACAAATATTACTACTACGCACTGTGTAACTACCATGCACAGTGTTTGTTTTGATAGTTACCCCACCTCAGATTTCAGATTTCCTAGTGCTTCTAATTGTAATGAAAGTCTTGTTTCACATTCAGCTCT
>NC_056743.1:173392539-173407539 GCF_019279795.1 Protopterus annectens | reverse complement strand
AGTATGTTATCTCCTCTTGTGGGGATGGTGACTAGTTGTTCCATGGCATTTGAGTTTATGAATTCCAGGAACTTTTGGGCTAGGGTGTTTGGGCTTGAGTAGTGTTCCCAGTCTATATTAGGGTAATTGAAGTCACCTAGTATGATGGTGTTTGGTGATACATTTATCCCCTCTAGTGTTTTCAGGAAGGCCATGTGAGGTTCCTGAGTTTGTGAGGGTGGCCTGTAACATGCTACAATTTGCAGAGCAGTCTTGCCTATGGTTAATTGCACCTGGATGGTCTCCGATGCATCGTGCGTTGCCACCAGTCTTGAGGTGTGGGTGTCCTTGATGAATATGGATACCCTCCTTTCTTGGTATTGTCCAGATTTTGGGGCGGAACGCATGATATGAGGTAAAACCTGATAGCGCTGGGGTGCTCTCAGGAGCCTTGAACCAGGTTTCTGTCACAGCACAGACATCGATGTTCTCCATACTGAGAAGGGCCTTGAGTGCGTGCATTTTGAGATTTAGACTTCTGGCATTGAGCAGCATTACCCTTAGTTTTTTTCCTTTTTGTGTTCTAGGGTGGTAGGTTTAGAATTTGAGCCTTGCCTAAAAAGGCACTATGGGGTGGCAAGAGCCTTTGCCAATATCCGGAATCCCAGGGGTGACAGGTGCAAGCCGTCCCTTGGAAGCAGCGTGGCTTGTCCAGCATGTCATCCCAGGCAGACAGACACTGGATCCCCTTTGAATGACACCAGTGTTTAAGCCAATTGTTAAAGCTGATCATCTTATCTCTGTATTGTGGCATCATTCTTGGTGAAGGTAGGATACTGCTCAAGGTCAGGGTCATACCTGCCTGGGCTACATAATCAGAGAGCTCCTCAATGTCTCTTTTCATGTAGTCCAAGGAGGTACGTCTCAGGTCGTTTACACCAGCGTGGACAATGACTGAGTCATATTTGTACCTGCTGTTGAGAGACCTGAGTGCTTGCGTTATGTGGCGGATTCTAGCGCCCGACAGGCAGCTTACTGTGACCTTCTCCTTTCTCAGTCTGGTGAGCGGGACGTCAGTGTCAGTGTGTCTGACTATGGAGTCACCAATGACTAGTGTGTCTGGCATTGTGTTTGGCCTTAAGGGCTGTGACTGTTTGACACTCTGACTGTGAGGTCTATGTGTTGCAGGTGTTGTGTTCTGAGGTGGTGGTTGTTTGGGTGTCTGCTTTGGTGGCCTCTGCTGTTTTGGTAGATTTTTGATCAGAGCCTCCGAGTATGTCTTTGTGTGTTTATGTGTATGATTTGAGGTTGTAATGGTACTATGTGAGACTGGGTCTATAGTGTGTGTGGTAACCTTCTCCTCCTGACTGGTCTTGCCAGTCCTATGTTGAGAGAGCTCAGCCTCCAGTTTGGCCGTATAGTTGCATCTCTCGCATGTATTTGTGTTTTGTGGGAGGAGGAGAGGGTTGTCTGTGTACATGAGGCAATTGTAACATTGCCTCAATATTCCCAGGTTCACCAGCTGAGCAGGAGAGGACACTAGCAACTGATCCCTCGACATGCTAGAAGGAATAGACAAAAACTTTAAAAAGATTCCGGGTGATGTGGTTGACCGAGAAATGATGGGTTCCCTTTTTGGGGTACTATCTTTGACAAGAGTGCCGTATCAAGGTAATAAGTACTGTAGGAGCAAGTGCTATGTTTAACAGATAGAGAATAGTCTACTTGGAGTCAAGTAGAGATGATCTTTTTTAATTATAGGATAAGCTGATTAGATCAGTAGTATAGTTCGAGGAAGGTAGTTTTAAGGGAAAATTTGAAGAGTGGACTTTAGGTAGCCCGAATAGTTTAAACCTGCTTAACCGCTGCCCTAGTGTGCAACGGTAGCAACTCCGCTAAATCGGGCTAAATCGCTAAATCGCGCTAAAGCGTGCTTTATAGCGGGGGCTGGAAAAGACAGGAAATGACCCAAAATGGCCAATAAACTACAAGTTACTGCCTTAAACCACTCCTCTGAGGACAAATGAAGGAGTTATGGAAATGACCCCTAGTGGCCAATAAAACTACAGTTTCAAGTCAGTAACCACCTCTCCGGGGGGCAGGGAAGCTGCTCAATGTTAGTCACTGCCACTGATGAACACAGAGACCCTCCTTCAGCCCAAGCAAAAATGGCCTCACAGAAACTTTCAAACAGTTCAGGAACAGCAAGCCTGTAACTGAACTTTTTTAACTCTCAGAAAAGTGGGAAAAAAGCAAGAATTTTTTTTTGTTTTTGTTTTTTACAGAGATAGCAGAGGTTCACAAGTAATATCAAGTTATAACAGTGCAGTAAATGACCCACACAAGAGTGCTAGGTCAAGGACAGAAAATATGCAAGTTTTAAGAAAAAAATGATTTAAAATTAAGTGCAAACAGGAAATTCAGCAAACAGCTTTTGGTTGTGCTCTAAATACAGCTACTAATACAGAAATCAAGTTTAACAAGCCAGAAAATGCTCAAGCTAGGCAGCTATGCAGAAAAACTTAGCAAATAAACAGAGAAAAAATACTTAAAATCTCAAAAGTGGCTCCCTTCTTCTCTCAGCGTTTTTTCCTCTTGGAGGGTGCTTCACCAACAGCCAACAAGCCTTATATATATATGTGTGTGTGTGTGTTTGTGTGTATATATATATATATATATATATATATATATATATATATATATATATATGTATATGTGTATAGATATATATATATATATATATATATATATATATATATATATATATATATATATATATATATATATATATATATATATATATATATATATATATATATATATATATATATGTATATATATATATATATATATATATATATATGTATATATATATATATATATATATATATATATATATATATATATATATGTATGTGTATTTATATATATATATATATATATATATATATATATATATGTGTGTGTGTGTGTTTGTGTGTATATATATATATATATATATATATATATATATATATATATATATATAGCAGTGGCGGCTGGTGACTTCAAATCAAAGAGGGCTGCAAGAGACAGCTGAATGGGTGGGGTCAATGAGAAGGTGTGTGGCCAACTAGAAAGGGGATGAGCTATGCTGAAAACCAGAAAAACTGTAACTTTAATTAAATATGTTGCCTTGGGTGCCAAACCATCATTATGAGAATCCAATCAGGACAAAATGAAGTGTAGAAGAAAAAAAAATATTCCAATGCATTGGCTGCATGACAGCTTACTTAATATCTACATGGAAACACAAAGGTTGTGAGGCATGAAAAATTAAATTACTTTTTAAATACATTACTAGAATGCCAGTCAAAATCAAGTATAAGAAAAACAAGCAGCATTCAACTCAAACCACTTCTCCTTGTACTGTAGTTCTAATTATAATTTATATTCGGCTTTATTAAAGTACCAAGTAACATGCTGAAAGTAGTAATCTCTGTGATACCCCCACTTGTAAAAATGTTTCTTATCCAAAAAAGACCTGCTGCCTGACGACTATCTACTTGTTTCATGGGGAAAACATGATCAAAGTAAAAAATGAAAAGCAAACAAGAAACAAGCTAAAGATACATTGCTTAAAGGATTACTGTACAGGTAATGGGCCACACATGATAGATTGGCATTCTGTTTGGTTTACAGTAAAGCCTGCAAAGATGACTGCAAATCTCCAACAAATGTAATGAGCTTCTTAAAATAATGTAATCCTGTCCTTTATTACAAATACTGTCATATGCGTTTCAGTACCCAAGGCTTATACATTATCTAGTTATGTAAGTATTCTCTGCATGGCAACAACAGAAAGGCTTTCAATTTTGGCATTTCTTTAGCAGTGTGCTTATTAAAGCTTATTTGCTCAGACAAGCTTACCAGATGGTCATTAAAGCATTGCTACTTAAACCCAGAGCAACAGGCACTTTCTGAGTAATAATAAGCATAAATCAACAGTATAAAATATGACAGAAACCAGAACATTCTGCAAAACCAAGGACAGACTAAAGTAGCACTTGTGTCTACCTTGGATGGGGGTATACTCTGCACATTTCCACTGCATAACTGCCCCTTGCCTTGCTTAGACACATCCAGAGTCACTACATGGGGGAGTGAGGTGCAACAACTATGTCACAATTTGAAATGTCTCTGGCTGACTGTGATGGCCCTGACACATTTGTCATACCTCTCAACCTCAGAACAAGAAATATGGACAGAGCCATACATAGAAGTGGGACAAAGGCCCAACAATAAGGACAATTTTTAAATATTGCTCTTATAAACTTAGAAATATAATAGAATAGTAAGTCTTGCATTAGTATGAATTTTCTGAAAGGTACGAAATCTGAAACTCAAATGTCTGTCATTATTTTCTAACTTCAGTCTTTAATGATTTGCCACTAATTTGCCAAAAAAACACAATTTTATGAAAAATGGACCAAAAATGTGATGCAAAAATATAAAATAGCCACACAATACAACTGGGAACCTGTCAAAGAAGGGACACTTTTTAAATATTAGTACTGCTAACTTGAACAGCTGACAAAATAGAAGAATCTACATGCATTTCTGAAATAAAAGTAATCTAGAACTCTGATTATTACAGTTATTTCTTAATTGTAAGTCCTCCATGTTTTCTTCCAAAATTGCCATTTTGCGGTGGGATTATTAGGGGAAGAGCAACATTCTGAGGCAAAATCGGGGACAGTTGAGAGGTTTGGATATGCTTAATTATATAAAGCAATTTATTTGCACGTACCTCTCAACCTGTTAATGCAGGAAATCTGGACAAGGCCAAATATCCTGGGGGAACATATAAACAGTACTATAAATTGTTGTATAAACTGATACAATTGATAGAATAACAGGTCTTGCTTTAGCATGCATTTTTCTGAAGGTTTTGAAGTCTGAAACTCAGTGTCTGTCATTATTTAGTGACTTAATTCCTAAATAATTTGCCAGAAAACCACATATTTTATGAGACAAACCAAAAATAAGAAGCATAAATCTATTAATTCTGTGAAAATCTGGACAGTTGAGAGGTATAGTTCAGGCGGGGCTGTCTTTGAGTTTGCCGCCCCATCCTCTCACAAAATCATGGTCGAATGGAGCGTTCCCCCTGCAGCATTCCACTGAACCATTACTTGGCTATTTCACCCCATTTACCATAACACTAATGTGCATACTGCTTTACTTCTATGATGATTTGGACTTCATTTGAAAGTTTTATTTTGCATTTTACAGCACAAACACTAAGACATCTGCTAAACAGACTTAGCATTAAAACTTCTCTGCCCTTGAAACTCACATTCATTGAAACCCACATTCAAATAAAATACATTTTGGCAGATAAAGATTAACTTTGGGCTGTTTTCAAATCATAGGCCCCTTGCACACGAAACATACACGTGGTGTTTGATACACCTTCCCGACTGTATTAAATTATATTCCTTGTACAATATAGTACAGTTGTTAGAGGGTGTTTTAAATTTGTTTTGAACATTTTTCCAGTAAACAATGAAACAAAATGCATGCACCAATAATGACAAAACTGCCCAATTCAGAACATTTCTATCATAAAAGTCTACTCAAGCTTCTACAGTCCAGCAGTATCAGTAAATATGCACAACCTCTGAAGAAGTAAAAGTCATCTAAATAATTCCACATTAAAGAAATCTGTAACTAATAAAGAGGTTGCTGCTAGCAAACAACTTTATATTTCATTGTTTCATCTACAAATAAAGTGCCTGTTGCCATTGAGAAATAAATTGCCTAAGTTGCATTAAAAGAATGATAAGCTAGTAATATTGCAATAGAGAATGGATGGCAAACTGATAACAGGTTCATAGTTACTAGGTATCTTCACCATAAAGGACTGCAGCATCCACCACCTTTACAATACAGTACAGAATCAGCAAAGCATCTAACTATTGTGGGAGTAGAACCCACAGTCTTTTGCATCAAAAGCAAGTACACTATCTATTGTGCTATTAACAATGCACACAGCCTTGGCATAAGCAGCACTAAACTTTTGTTCCCCTGCAGCTCTCAGCTTCTTGTAAAATCTACTTGACACTCAGCTGCATCTCTGAACTTTGCAGCACAAGAAATCTGGAAAAATCCAAAATTTGCGGGGAGGGGGGGGCAAAAGACCAAAAAACAGGGACACATTTTAAACATTGTTTGTATAATACTCAAAAAAACAGCGTTCGCAGCAACAAGTAAACAAAAAACGAAACGACAACAGCTAACGCCACAAGCTATGTGATCTTGAGAAACTGATAACTCCTTCTTGGAAGTTACCTTGGTTTTATATCTAACAAACAAAAGCAGCAGCCCTCTAATGGTTAAACTCCACAATTTATTTAAAAACGATACATACACAAACAACAGTTAAGCGCTTTCACCTGTACACAACACAGGCTTCATCAGAACTGACTTACATTTTGATTTAGCCCAGTTTAAATTACTTTTTTGGCGCCAAACAGAGCTCACAAATTTAAAGGCACAATGTACCCAAATGGTCTATCTAAATGTTACTGAATTCATAATATCCAAATTCATAAAAGCTGATCAATTCATTCTATAAACGAAAAACTTCTTAAAATATAAACAATAAATAATAAATAGAAAATTGATTAAAAAATAAAATAATAAAATCTGAATAATTTGCTCAATTGCATATCGTAGTACTTTCAAAATCAGTTT
This sequence comes from Protopterus annectens, assembly GCF_019279795.1. Taxonomy (NCBI): domain Eukaryota; kingdom Metazoa; phylum Chordata; order Ceratodontiformes; family Protopteridae; genus Protopterus; species Protopterus annectens. The sequence goes on along the minus strand of NC_056743.1, from coordinate 173,400,822 downwards.
TATATATATATATATATATATATATATATATATATATATATATATATATATGTTAAAATGTTAAACAATATATGTAACAATATATTAAACTATGTATAAATATGTATAAAAATAAATATATAAATTTTTACCATATATTAATTATTAATATATAAAAATATTACATCATATATTAGTTGTTTAAAATATTTAAAATATTTGAAATATGTTAAAAATGTTAAAATGAGATGACTTACATAAGTAGAGTTTAATTGAAATATTATCATTCAGACCAGGAGTTGAAGAGGCATCCGTGAATAATTGCCACCACATTTCACGGTGATAAGTGCCTTTACAATCACCACCCTAGGGTCTGACTTAATAATATCTATAATACCAAAAGTAAAGCGATGATCAGAACCATACTGATTGATATGTCTATACAAAGCATTCTTATCATCTCCCTTTTTAATACAATACATATAGTCATAGATACGTTTATTAAACTGCCTCAGTTTTCCCAATATAGAAAGCTGAACATTTTACACATAATGCATGTACACCACAAATCTTGTTTTACAATTTCCATGACTAAATTTAATATAAGACCTTATATATATAACCTAAGATAGGTTAAAGAGATTTTAAATAAAAATTGGAATATCATTCAGACAGATACATGTGTGTCAGATATAGTTGGTAATAAGCCTTATTTTGTAATAAAATGGGTCCCAATATAAAAGAATTTTAGAAAAGGGACCAATATTAATAAGTAATAAAGTTACACATACACATAAATGTGGTAGTTGTAATTGGTGTTATTTGATTAACACCGAAGAAGTAGTGAGGTTAGACAATATATCTAGGTCTTATATTAAATTTAGACATGGAAATTGTAAAACAAGGTCTGTGGTGTACATCGCATTATGTAAAATGTTCAGCTTTCTATATTGGGAAAACTGAGAGGCAGTTTAATAAACGTATCTATGACCATATGTATTGTATTAAAAAGGGAGATGATAAGAATGCTTTGTATAGACATATCAATCAGTATGGTTCTGATCATCGCTTTACTTTTGGTATTATAGATATTATTAAGTCAGACCCTAGGGGTGGTGATTGTAAAGGGCACTTATCTTACCGTGAAATGTGGTGGCAATTATTCACGGATGCCTCTTCAACCCCCGGTCTGAATGATAATATTTCAATTAAACCTCTACTTATGTAAGTCATCTCATTTTTAACATTTTTAACATATTTCAAATATCTTTTAAATATTTTAAACAACTAATATATGATGTAATATTTTTACATATTAATAATTAATATATGGTAAAAATTTATATATGTATTTTTATACATAGTTAATATATATTTATACATAGTTTAACATATTGTTACATATATTGTTTAACATTTTTAACATATATATATAATTGATTTTGAAAGTACTACGATATGCAATTGAGCAAATTATTCAGATTTTATTATTTTATTTTTTAATAAATTTTTCTATTTATTATTTATTGTTTATATTTTTAGAAGTTTTACATTTATAGAATGAATTGATCAGCTTTTATGAATTTGGATATTATGTATTCAGTAACATGTAGATAGACTATTTTGGTACATTGTGTCTTTAAATTTGTGAGCTCTGTTTACGCCAAAAAAGTAATTTAAACTGGGCTAAATCAAAATGTAAGTCAGTTCTGATGAAGCCTGTGTTGTATACAGGTGAAAGCGCTTAACCGTTGTTTGTGTATGTTCCGTTTTTAAATAAATTGTGGAGTTTAACCATTAGAGGGCTGCTGCTTTAGTTTGTTGGAAGTTACCTTGGTTTTATATCTAAGAAGGCGTTATCGGTTTCTCAAGATCACATAGCTTGTGGCATTAGCTGTTGCTGTTTTGGTTTTTGGTTACTTATTGCTTGTATAATGTTGGAAAGTTATTAGAATAAAATGCTGTGTTACCACCATACATTTTACTACCAAGTATTGAACCCAGGACCCTGTGCAAAACAGTCAGAGCATTATACCACTATGCCAAATCATCTGTTTTATGAAAGGAAGGAAGTCTGAAACTTAAATGGCTACCATTTAGTGAAGTCAGTTCAGTTCTCACCATAGCTGTCAACATCTTAGCACTAAACACCTGACCAAAGCCAATAATGGGGGAATACAGCCCCCAAACATATTCAGTGAGTTCAGTTATCACCATAGCTCTCAACCTTGGCACACAAAACCTGGACGAAGCCAATAATGGGGGAATACAGTCCAAAAAATAGGGACAAATATCCATTGAGGACACCAGAGCAAACCCACGAAGGACATGCAGACTCCACACAGAAGGCACCCCAGCCAAGAATCAAACCAGACAACTTGTAGCTGCCAGGCAACAATGCTTCCACTGTACCACTGGCTGTGTTAAGAAACAAAATACAGAAACCACAGAATTTATGAGGAACAGAACAAATATGAGGCAAAAATCTGGAAACATTTTACAAATGGTGGTGGACAGGGAATTCAGGCTCTTGTCACTTAGACCCAAGGTGCAGAGTTCAAGTCTTATTCTTTACCCACCACCATGTAGCAACTGGGGCATTTCACACACACTTCTATAGGAATAAATGCAAACTATTTGACATGACAAAGTCCTGAATAAATCTGTTAATAAATGATTTACATGTCAACAGATTACAGCACAGTTTTCCACAATGGGTAGATGTTTGGAGTGGGTGGGAAATACTAGGGACCTCTTAATGCTGACCAGTTATAGTTTCAAAACCATTGATACAAATATGTATCAACCTTCATAATGAGAAGTTCCAGCAGCAGTCCCTGAACAGCCCTGCAGAGAGCATAAAGTGGCTGCAGGAAACTAGTAACTGGAGATGCATTTTTGTCTGCTACTCTCCCAAATCGCTTAATTCCATTGTTTAAAATGGTTATAATCCAAGACAGTAGCATATTTTGGAAAAGATGAAATTAATAAGGTAGCATTATTTAAAATTTTTACATGTAAAAGAAGAACTGTTAACAGTGAATGGGAAACACAAGGTACTGCAATTTCCTACAGAGTGAATGGATTACAATGTTGAGATAATTCAAAAACCTAAAAAAATAACATATACAGGTCATTCACTAAAATGCTCATCTAATTTACAACAGGATGGCTAGATGGGTTTGCAAAAGTCATCTTAATTTGTAGTCAAAGATAGACTGCTTCTCTTTACTTAAGACTTCATTAGGATGGTACATTGGTGTCAAACTTTCTTGCAAATTACAGCCAATTAAACTTACTTCCGTAATGAGCTTCTTAAAATAATGTAATCCTGTCCTTTATTACAAATACTGTCATATGCGTTTCAGTACCCAAGGCTTATACATTATCTAGTTATGTAAGTATTCTCTGCATGGCAACAACAGAAAGGCTTTCAATTTTGGCATTTCTTTAGCAGTGTGCTTATTAAAGCTTATTTGCTCAGACAAGCTTACCAGATGGTCATTAAAGCATTGCTACTTAAACCCAGAGCAACAGGCACTTTCTGAGTAATAATAAGCATAAATCAACAGTATAAAATATGACAGAAACCAGAACATTCTGCAAAACCAAGGACAGACTAAAGTAGCACTTGTGTCTACCTTGGATGGGGGTATACTCTGCACATTTCCACTGCATAACTGCCCCTTGCCTTGCTTAGACACATCCAGAGTCACTACATGGGGGAGTGAGGTGCAACAACTATGTCACAATTTGAAATGTCTCTGGCTGACTGTGATGGCCCTGACACATTTGTCATACCTCTCAACCTCAGAACAAGAAATATGGACAGAGCCATACATAGAAGTGGGACAAAGGCCCAACAATAAGGACAATTTTAAATATTGCTCTTATAAACTTAGAAATATAATAGAATAGTAAGTCTTGCATTAGTATGAATTTTCTGAAAGGTACGAAATCTGAAACTCAAATGTCTGTCATTATTTTCTAACTTCAGTCTTTAATGATTTGCCACTAATTTGCCAAAAACACAATTTTATGAAAAATGGACCAAAAATGTGATGCAAAAATATAAAATAGCCACACAATACAACTGGGAACCTGTCAAAGAAGGGACACTTTTTAAATATTAGTACTGCTAACTTGAACAGCTGACAAAATAGAAGAATCTACATGCATTTCTGAAATAAAAGTAATCTAGAACTCTGATTATTACAGTTATTTCTTAATTGTAAGTCCTCCATGTTTTCTTCCAAAATTGCCATTTTGCGGTGGGATTATTAGGGGAAGAGCAACATTCTGAGGCAAAATCGGGGACAGTTGAGAGGTTTGGATATGCTTAATTATATAAAGCAATTTATTTGCACGTACCTCTCAACCTGTTAATGCAGGAAATCTGGACAAGGCCAAATATCCTGGGGGAACATATAAACAGTACTATAAATTGTTGTATAAACTGATACAATTGATAGAATAACAGGTCTTGCTTTAGCATGCATTTTTCTGAAGGTTTTGAAGTCTGAAACTCAGTGTCTGTCATTATTTAGTGACTTAATTCCTAAATAATTTGCCAGAAAACCACATATTTTATGAGACAAACCAAAAATAAGAAGCATAAATCTATTAATTCTGTGAAAATCTGGACAGTTGAGAGGTATAGTTCAGGCGGGGCTGTCTTTGAGTTTGCCGCCCCATCCTCTCACAAAATCATGGTCGAATGGAGCGTTCCCCCTGCAGCATTCCACTGAACCATTACTTGGCTATTTCACCCCATTTACCATAACACTAATGTGCATACTGCTTTACTTCTATGATGATTTGGACTTCATTTGAAAGTTTTATTTTGCATTTTACAGCACAAACACTAAGACATCTGCTAAACAGACTTAGCATTAAAACTTCTCTGCCCTTGAAACTCACATTCATTGAAACCCACATTCAAATAAAATACATTTTGGCAGATAAAGATTAACTTTGGGCTGTTTTCAAATCATAGGCCCCTTGCACACGAAACATACACGTGGTCTTTGATACACCTTCCCGACTGTATTAAATTATATTCCTTGTACAATATAGTACAGTTGTTAGAGGGTGTTTTAAATTTGTTTTGAACATTTTTCCAGTAAACAATGAAACAAAATGCATGCACCAATAATGACAAAACTGCCCAATTCAGAACATTTCTATCATAAAAGTCTACTCAAGCTTCTACAGTCCAGCAGTATCAGTAAATATGCACAACCTCTGAAGAAGTAAAAGTCATCTAAATAATTCCACATTAAAGAAATCTGTAACTAATAAAGAGGTTGCTGCTAGCAAACAACTTTATATTTCATTGTTTCATCTACAAATAAAGTGCCTGTTGCCATTGAGAAATAAATTGCCTAAGTTGCATTAAAAGAATGATAAGCTAGTAATATTGCAATAGAGAATGGATGGCAAACTGATAACAGGTTCATAGTTACTAGGTATCTTCACCATAAAGGACTGCAGCATCCACCACCTTTACAATACAGTACAGAATCAGCAAAGCATCTAACTATTGTGGGAGTAGAACCCACAGTCTTTTGCATCAAAAGCAAGTACACTATCTATTGTGCTATTAACAATGCACACAGCCTTGGCATAAGCAGCACTAAACTTTTGTTCCCCTGCAGCTCTCAGCTTCTTGTAAAATCTACTTGACACTCAGCTGCATCTCTGAACTTTGCAGCACAAGAAATCTGGAAAAATCCAAAATTTGCGGGGAGGGGGGGGCAAAAGACCAAAAAACAGGGACACATTTTAAACATTGTTTGTATAATACTCAAAAAAACAGCGTTCGCAGCAACAAGTAAACAAAAAACGAAACGACAACAGCTAACGCCACAAGCTATGTGATCTTGAGAAACTGATAACTCCTTCTTGGAAGTTACCTTGGTTTTATATCTAACAAACAAAAGCAGCAGCCCTCTAATGGTTAAACTCCACAATTTATTTAAAAACGGAACATACACAAACAACGGTTAAGCGCTTTCACCTGTATACAGCACAGGCTTCATCAGAACTGACTTACATTTTGATTTAGCCCAGTTTAAATTACTTTTTTGGCGCCAAACAGAGCTCACAAATTTAAAGGCACAATGTACCAAAATAGTCTATCTACATGTTACTGAATACATAATATCCAAATTCATAAAAGCTGATCAATTCATTCTATAAATGTAAAACTTCTAAAAATATAAACAATAAATAATAAATAGAAAAATTGATTAAAAAATAAAATAATAAAATCTGAATAATTTGCTCAATTGCATATCGTAGTACTTTCAAAATCAGTTTTATATATATATATATATATATATATATATATATATATATATATATATATATGTTAAAAATGTTAAACAATATATGTAACAATATGTTAAACTATGTATAAATATATATTAACTATATATAAAAATACATATATAAATTTTTACCATATATTAATTATTAATATGTAAAAATATTACATCATATATTAGTTGTTTAAAATATTTAAAAGGTATTTGAAATATGTTAAAAATGTTAAAAATGAGATGACTTACATAAGTAGAGGTTTAATTGAAATATTATCATTCAGACCAGGAGTTGAAGAGGCATCCGTGAATAATTGCCACCACATTTCACGGTAAGATAAGTGCCCTTTACAATCACCACCCCTAGGGTCTGACTTAATAATATCTATAATACCAAAAGTAAACCGATGATCAGAACCATACTGATTGATATGTCTATACAAAGCATTCTTATCATCTCCCTTTTTAATACAATACATATAGTCATAGATACGTTTATTAAACTGCCTCTCAGTTTTCCCAATATAGAAAGCTGAACATTTTACACATAATGCGATGTACACCACAAACCTTGTTTTACAATTTCCATGACTAAATTTAATATAAGACCTTATATATATAACCTAAGATAGGTTAAAGAGATTTTAAATAAAAATTGGAATATCATTCAGACAGATACATGTGTGTCAGATATAGTTGGTAATAAGCCTTATTTTGTAAATAAAATGGGTCCCAATATAAAAAGAATTTTAGAAAAGGGACCAATATTAATAAGTAATAAAGTTACACATACACATAAATGTGGTAGTTGTAATTGGTGTTATTTGATTAACACCGAAGAAGTAGTGAGGTTAGACAATATATCTAGGTCTTATATTAAATTTAGACATGGAAATTGTAAAACAAGGTCTGTGGTGTACATCGCATTATGTGTAAAATGTTCAGCTTTCTATATTGGGAAAACTGAGAGGCAGTTTAATAAACGTATCTATGACCATATGTATTGTATTAAAAAGGGAGATGATAAGAATGCTTTGTATAGACATATCAATCAGTATGGTTCTGATCATCGCTTTACTTTTGGTATTATAGATATTATTAAGTCAGACCCCAGGGGTGGTGATTCTAAAGGGCACTTATCTTACCGTGAAATGTGGTGGCAATTATTCACGAATGCCTCTTCAACTCCCGGTCTGAATGATAATATTTCAATTAAACCTCTACTTATGTAAGACATTTTATTTTATTTCAAATATTTTAAATATTTTAAACAACTAATATATGATGTAATATTTTTATATATTAATAATTAATATATGGTAAAAATTTATATATTTATTTTTATACATATTTATACATAGTTTAATATATTGTTACATATATTGTTTAACATTTTTAACATATATATATAATTGATTTTGAAAGTACTACGATATGCAATTGAGCAAATTATTCAGATTTTATTATTTTATTTTTTAATAAATTTTTCTATTTATTATTTATTGTTTATATTTTTAGAAGTTTTACATTTATAGAATGAATTGATCAGCTTTTATGAATTTGGATATTATGTATTCAGTAACATGTAGATAGACTATTTTGGTACATTGTGTCTTTAAATTTGTGAGCTCTGTTTGGCGCCAAAAAAGTAATTTAAACTGGGCTAAATCAAAATGTAAGTCAGTTCTGATGAAGCCTGTGTTGTATACAGGTGAAAGCGCTTAACCGTTGTTTGTGTATGTTCCGTTTTTAAATAAATTGTGGAGTTTAACCATTAGAGGGCTGCTGCTTTAGTTTGTTGGAAGTTACCTTGGTTTTATATCTAAGAAGGCGTTATCGGTTTCTCAAGATCACATAGCTTGTGGCATTAGCTGTTGCTGTTTTGGTTTTTGGTTACTTATTGCTTGTATAATGTTGGAAAGTTATTAGAATAAAATGCTGTGTTACCACCATACATTTTACTACCAAGTATTGAACCCAG